>NC_066872.1:22550317-22839725 GCF_022985175.1 Labeo rohita
TTTCCGTGTGCCCTCACTGCTGTGATTGGTCAGATGGCACAGTCCTTTATGATTGGTTTACCGCGTACAGCGTATCGGAAAACGAAACACCCATTGCCATAACTGAATGACAGCACTGATACTTATCAATACATAGAAAAGATGGCATCGAGCCTGACGATGAAACGGCTGAAGTGGCTGATCGTCAAGTTAGCACGGTCTACCTTGGAAAGTGCTCGCAATTTGCTTATGTAATCGAATGTTGTAAACTTCAACATTGTATGATGCATTAAGCGGCTTTCACACCGAACACGGAAAGCGCTGCGCTGTCGCTGGGTTCAGTGCAGCCCTTCAGAGCACAGAGGCAAAAGTTCATTTGAACAACTTATTTGAACTTTGTCCGCGGCGTGCGCGCTCCACTGCGCGTCCGCTTTGGTCGAGACCGAACAACCCCCGCAGGGCGGAAGGCATTGAAACGAATGGGGTTTTATAGCACAGCGCTTTCCGCATTCGGTGTAAAAGCAGCTTCGTGCGCCATCCTTTATCATTACTTCAACTAATGAGACAGACAGACAGTCAAGCTGCATCAATCACAAATTGTCAGACTACAGTGGACCCACAGCTGAACTACAGAAGCGTGATTTAGCCGGTTAGCATGACATGTGCAGGGTTGTTGAACAACATAACATACACAACTACGTATTATGAAAGATCACCAGAAAATACAATCTCTGTAGATTCATCATCTTTTGGAAGTGAATATAAAACAGTTTTACTCACAGCGTATGATACAGCGTCTTCCGTATAATGTACGTGTAAATTTCCATGTGACCTAAACCACATGGACATGTATGGGCGAGCAAGTTGTTCGCAACGTAGAACGTGGGTGGACATTATGCAAATGTGTTACTTCATGACGTGTGGCCGTAACAGAAAAAGATTCGAAATCCTAACGACTCGTTTAGGCAAATGTGAGTCGACTCTTTTTTGATAGACAATAACTTTATTTATCGTGCACTGTCGGCTTCACAACTTTGCAGATATTTTATGTTCACATACAGCTACATGACACACTGCATGAAAGGACATATTTGAAAAGGCATAATAGGGGCACTTTAAGGCCTTAGAAGGCCATCTGCATGCAGCCAGAGCTGAAGTCCAAACCCTGACTCAGCAATTCGGCAAGATTAAAGAGGAGCTTGACATGGTTCAGAGAGAACTGAAACAGTCTTACCGACTATGCATGGACTCAAGTAAAAGACCCCCTGCTGCACGTCACACAGCCAGCAGTGCAAACCCCCATGCCCCTGTACACAGATACAAAGGGGGGAGCCAAGACCTTCTGCTTAACACTTCACAAGTCAGTTTCCAGGAAACCTCTGCAGCTGCAGAAGGAACAGAATTCATTCAGACGAACTCTGAAGTGATACATGAGGTGACACTCAAAGAACTCAATCAAATGGCCAGAAACATCCCTGCATTCACACCAGAACTTGACCATGGTGACCATGACGTCCATGCCTACATGAGAGACACTGAATTTTTCCTTCAGTCTTGGAAATGTGTGAACTACCAAGATAGACTTTATCTGCTCTGGATCACCTCTAGCCCAGAGGTACGACGCTTCCTGGCTCGACAGCCAGGACACATCCAATCGGACTACCAGCAGCTAAGACAAGCCATCATTAAGGAATTCTCAGACCCAGAGTCTGAACACGGACTGATCGCTGCACTAGACACCAAACAGGGCCGGTATGAAACTCCACATGTTTACTACCACAGACTTCGACGAGCTTACTTCGGAGCTCGCAATGAACCCGGGATGGAGGAGGACACCAGCTTCAAGAGCCTCTTCCTCCAAAACCTGCATCCTATGGTGAGTCACCATTTAGGCATCCTAGCCTGCCCTCACTCAATGCCTATTCAACAACTGTGTGACCTGACACAGAAGGCCTTTAACAAGCACAAGGCCTCCACCAAAGGTGTCAGTAAGAACCCACTGATTCTGGACTGCACAACCCAGAATTCAAAGCAGGCACCAGAAGGCACCCAGCATTGTCACAATGCCGGGCCCTTCTACTGAAACTCTTTTCACACTACCATCTCCATTACAATTCCCTGCGACCCTCGGAATCACCTGCTCTCTCACAAGTGAGAGTTCAACCAGTTGTTCCAAACAACACCTAAAGCAACCCTTTGACCCAGGCCAAATCACCCCAGGACGACAGGTGACACTGCCATGACACCTGCAGCACAAGCTCAAGGACCTCCACCTTGCTACTGCCTACACCATCACAGCACACCACCTGACAGCACCCCAACCACTCCTAGTGGCACCAACAGCCAGAGAGCCACCGCTCTCTGCCAGCCATGAGTGACAGGTGCGTGTCTGATTGTTCTGCACCTCGGACATCGCTCGCTGTTGTCTGTTGGACAGACAACAACGTTCGAAAGGGGGGGAAGATATGTAGCGTCTGGACCAATCAGACATACATTAATTGTTACATTTAACAAATAGTCTTTAAACACAACAGGCTAGCTACATGCTGGAACTCTGGAGACAACCCTCCAAAGCAACTAACACCCCAAAAGGGCTCAGTTGCCAGGACAACGATCTGATATCACAGGTTTTATGGCCTCAAGGAATGCAAACGGAGCACACTACATTTCTCTATAGGAAAGACACAATGCCTATAGAAATGGACTCTTTCCTACTCATTCACAGACAAACCTTTCTTTGACCTTCCTATCACACATAGCCCAGGTCATTGTGTACAGTATTACTGCATTGTATTTTAATTTTGTCTGTTGTATTTGTATTTGTCTTTCTACTGTTTTATGCATGTATTATGATAGATGACTAGTAGTATAACCCACCTATGTCATGCTTGGACTCTTTGAGTTCGTATTTTAATGATCTAAAAGATGGTGTAAATTAGATGTTGATACCTTTGCAACATGTGAGTGTTTTAAGAAACCTTAGTAGTTTTTGCATCAACACCCAATCGAATTATATATGCAAAATACCATGCTCACAGACAAGTTCACAGTCGTAAACTTTCCCTCCAAAGGTGAAAGTTACCATTGGTTCATGTACCTCCTGGAGGCACAGCCTCCAGAGAGTTTAAAGGCATCGACCCCTCTTCTCTTCACTTTCTCCTTCGTCTGCAACATCTTCTGATTGCTGCCCGTGTGGAGGAACCCACGGGGAGCCTGAGCCGGCACAGGGCGTGCCCGGCGGGCCCGACAGGCCCAACATACAGAGCTGTGGCTCTCGACCACAAAGAGCCAGACAGTTCCACTCAACCCTGGAATTCATCTTCATGACTCGCCTCAGCCAGTCGGTGGTTCTTGGAGAACCTAAGAAGATGAGCTAGAACTCTTCAGGACTTCCCTAAGCGTGCGCCAGGCCTTGCGGCCTTGTCTTTCCATTCCCCAAAGATCACAGGACTTCAGCTGGGTCCCTCTCAGCTCTTGGTTCTTCTTCACTTTTCACATGGGAAGAAACTCCCAGTCACCAACGAGTCAGGACATCTTTGGAATTCATCACTCTTCAGACCCGGAAGAACGTGATTGCAATTCCAAAACCACCACTGCTCCAAACCATCAAGACTTTCAGAGACAGCATTTGGACACTTGTTCGACGACCAAGGCAATGCAAGTATCGTACACTTAACTAAACATACAGAGGTTTAGTATAAGCTGTAGACAGCACTGATGGTTTCACAGCAGGTGGTTAACTGACTCTTTTCATAGCTTCATTTCCTTGTCTCTCTCTAACTGCTTCTCACTGACCATTCCCCCATGTATGAGTGATTTCATGTTTATTTGTTTAGATTAGTTATGTGTTAGTCCTTCGTTAATAAACTATTGTGCACAAATTACATGAGTTTTGATTCTGATTCTGCCTTGCAAATTAATGTCCCTTTACGATTCCGATTCGAGCTACTTGCTCTAATGCAATGGTACTTTAAGAAAGTTATTTTCTGTGGCCAAGAAAATATCATTTCTTAGAGTTGATATAAGGATTATACTGAATGTTCGCTGAGCGAACAGATTAGTTGATGGAAAATTGATTCTGCTACAGTTACTACCCAGCAAGCAATTTTTGGTCTAAAAACGTTTATTAGCCGTTGAAACACAGCCTAGACGTCTAGGCTAAAATAAGGTTGTCATTGGGCTGTCAGTGAAAATTTAATAGACGTCTAAACATAGCCCTAGAATAGACTATAAATATATATATATAGAAATATATAGAAATATAGAAATAAAACCAAACACCTTGTAAACGCTGTTGACTTTGATTACATGATGAAATATCATATATCTCACAAGTATTTTGCCAAAAAATGACATGTAACTAAATTCAAGATTATTTGGTCTAGAAGTGGGTTACAAATAGCCGGACTATATCGGGTCTATAGTTAAACTAGACGTTGAAATGACGACTATTGCTTGCTGGGTACTGGCAGCTGATATAAGTAATTGTAATTAATCATAATTAATTGTAATTATTTATATACATTTCCCTTTGAGCTAAATTCGCTACACTGGTATTCATGACCTGGTATTCGTAGTGCCCCGTAGGTGTTACAAAGGCGGTCTTCCATTCGTCTCCCGCACGAATACGAACGAGGTTGTACGCACTCCGCAGGTCCAGCTTCGTGAAGACCTGGGCTCCACGAAGCTCTTCGAGGGCAGCCGGAACCAAGGGGAGCGGACAGGGCTGTTGAATGATCTGTGAGTTAAGTTGCCGGTAATCAATGCATGGACGGAGACCTCCATCCTTCTTACCCATGAAGAAGAAGCTCGAAGCGGCCGGTGAGGTTGATGGTTTAATGAATCCCTGATGGAGAGCCTCTGCAATGTATTCCTCCATCACCTGGCGCTCCGGGATGGACAGAGGATAAACCCTTCCCTTGGGTAGTTGAGCTCCAGGCATCAAGTCAATAGCGTAGTCCCATGGCCGATGAGGTGGTAGATGGGTGGCTGCTTGCTTACTAAATATCCTGGAACGCCATGTACTCCGCTGGGATCTCGGGTGTGAAGGCTCTCTGTGAGGGCTCTCAACCTGCGTGGATGCGACAAGAGCTGGAACAGTGTGAGGATGAGGTACTTTAGACAGACATTGGGTATGACACATTTGACTCCAGCGTGTGATGTCACATGGGTCCCAGCGGAGTTCCGGACGATGTAGACGCAGCCAGGGGCGTCCCAGGATGATGCTTACGGTGGAATCCTCCAGTACCAGAAATTTTATGTCCTCTTGATGAAATAATCCGACTTGCAGAGTGATGCAAGGAGAAGAGTGACGTACTTTCCCATGCCAGAGTGGTTTTCCTTGGATAGTTGTTACAGTATAAACCTGATGATGGTGATGACGTGGGAGTTGGAGTTGTTTTAAACATTACTGGGAGATGAAGTTGCCGGAGGAGCCTGAGTCAACCAGAGCGGATACAGAGAGAGAGCAATCAGGAGTATGCAAAGTAACGGGTAATAATGTAAGACTTGTAGTTTCAACTCCACTAGTACTCACCACCACACGTGGGGGTCTGATGGGGCAGGTGCGGAGGAGATGTCCTTGTTCTCCACAATGTAAACATAAACCAAGAGTGATGCGGCGATTTCGTTCTGTGCGTGAGAGCCGTGTGAAATCCACTTGCATGGGTTCTGGTACTAGGAAGCTAGCAGCCACCGAGACAGACTGAGGAGTGGTTACCGGTGGCTGGCAGGCGGCTAGCCGCTGAGAAACTCTCGTAACACGTTGAAGGAAGGACTCCAATCCAATGCTGTTATCGTATAGAGCCATAGCGACGCAAATTTCCGGGTTGAGTCCCTGCTGGTGTGCTCCCAGCAAGCGGAGCGTGTACGCGTTGACCGAGGAAGTACCTTGTTGTAGTCGGAAAAGTTGATCTGAAGTGGTAAGTGTGCCAGTCGCTGTGCTAAACACTGCGGAGAAATGACTGGTAAACTGTTCATAGGAGTTAATTATGGGGTTGTTTATTGAACAGATGATAGAGCTGACAGCGTTTGAGATAAATGGTAAAGAAATGCTTAGCTGACAGTCCTTGTGCAAAGGTGCAGATGACAGTCCAGATAATGAGCCACGTATGATTCAGAGAGCACTGGAAAGTTCGACGGAGAGAGTATGCATCAGGTCAAGATGAAATCATCACAGGGTGCGAACGGTAGACCCGACAAGAGAAGAATACTAGAATGTTCCTTATAAAGAGTGTGGCTGATTGCGGTCAGGTGCAAGTGATTAGAACTCAGGTGACGATGAGCGTGTAGGCAGTGCTCTGGGTGACGTGGCAGGTGAGGGTGGCTGTGGTGAATGCCTGACAACTAGCTTCTCTCTTCTTTATATATTCTACCTTTATCTGTTTTCTTTTCATTTATTATACAATTAACAAAAAGAAAACTCTAACACCATAGCTTGCTCTATTCTTTTTCTATTCTGTTTTGTTTTTATTTATTATATAAATTAAAAAACCTTGCTACGTGTACTGTGTTAAGCTAACTGAGACTTGTCATAGCATTTACATATAATAGCTCTTTTGTTGATTTTGACTGTTTCCATTGTCCACATTTGTAAGTCGCTTTGGATAAAAGCGTCTACAAAATGTCTAAATGTAACTGTAAATTTTAAATATCAAATTGAATCAGATCATTTCTAATGATGCTAGTAAGATTTATATATTACATATCACAATGATTGTTACATATCTATGGTCCACATGTTTGACTGTGATGCATTACTAACTCATTCTTCAAACTATTATGAAAGTATAAAAAAGTAGAAATAAACTAGCAAACCAGAATAAATTAACTACACCTACCTCTGAAAGTGTGGTGAACAGCACATTCCAGGGCCATGTTTTATTGTAGGGGTTGCTCTCTGACCACAATAGTGGACATAGGTTTGCTACATTTTGACTGGATCTTTCTTGGTGGATTAACTGTCCAGTTTATCAAAAGGAACAGGATCAAAAGAATGAATCATTCATAAAATCTGATATTACCCCAAACCAGTGCCTAAGGCTATGAATTATAGGTAATAATTTTGTAAATGATGTTCAGTTTCTTCTTTGTTTCACTTCATAAGGAGCAGAGCCATAGGTTATTCATTTTCTATTCCTTGACATGCTTTTTTTATTCTCAAAAACCACTAGCCACTGACTTGCATTTTATGAATCACCAAGGGCCATGGCTTCATCTAAAAATCTTTAGAACTACTGAAGAAAATCATCCTAGATGGCCTGAGACTGAGTAAATTAACAACTAGTTTTTATTTTTGGGTGAACGATCCCTTTAAAAATGATGCAAACTACAACACATCCATTTCATATTTATTCAGAGAAATAAGTACCCTCAGTGACAGCTATGGTGGTTTGGTAATTTAATAATGCATTAATAGAACTTTTCTAATGGTGTGTTTGAACTACGCAAATAAGTTCCACAGGAGGAAAGGAGGGTGGGCCACACTGTGTGTGACCAATCTGATGCCAGCAGACAGTCACAGTACTAGAATGAAGATGTGCTCTGCAAACTTCTCCTCATCAGAAAGGGATAAAGGTACCCTTTTAACAAACACTCTAGAGTCTCTGACCTGTGAAGCTGATACAGTGACAAGTCATAGACACTGGACTGCTCACTCAACATCAGGGAACATACAGTGGGTACGGAAAGTATTCAGACCCCCTTAAATTTTTCACTCTTTGTTATATTGCAGCCATTTGCTAAAATCAATTAAGTTCATTTTTTTTCCTCATTAATGTACACACAGCACCCCATATTGACAGAAAAACACAGAATTGTTGACATTTTTGCAGATTTATTAAAAAAGAAAAACTGAAATATCACATGGTCCTAAGTATTCAGACGCTTTGCTCAGTATTTAGTAGAAGCACCCTTTTGATCTAATACAGCCATGAGTCTTTTTGGGAAAGATGCAACAAGTTTTTCACACCTGGATTTGAGGATCCTCTGCCATTCCTCCTTGCAGATCCTCTCCAGTTCTGTCAGGTTGGATGGTAAACGTTGGTGGACAGCCATTTTTAGGTCTCTCCAGAGATGCTCAATTGGGTTTAAGTCAGGGCTCTGGCTGGGCCATTCAAGAACAGTCACGGAGTTGTTGTGAAGCCACTCCTTCGTTATTTTAGCTGTGTGCTTAGGGTCATTGTCTTGTTGGAAGGTAAACCTTTGGTACAGTCTGAGGTCCTGAGCAGTCTGGAGAAGGTTTTCGTCCAGGATATCCCTGTACTTGGCCGTGTTCATCTTTCCCTCGATTGCAACCAGTCGTCCTGTCCCTGCAGCTGAAAAACACCCCCACAGCATGATGCTGCCACCACCATGCTTCACTGTTGGGACTGTATTGGACAGGTGATGAGCAGTGCCTGGTTTTCTCCACACATACCGCTTAGAATTAAGGCCAAAAAGTTCTATCTTGGTCTCATCAGACCAGAGAATCTTATTTCTCACCATCTTGGAGTCCTTCAGGTGGGCTTTCATGTGTCTTGCACTGAGGAGAGGCTTCCGTTGGGCCACTCTGCCATAAAGCCCCGAATGGTGGAGGGCTGCAGTGATGGTTGACTTTCTACAACTTTCTCCCATCTCCCGATTGCATCTCTGGAGCTCAGCCACAGTGATCTTTGGGTTCTTCTTTACCTCTCTCACCAAGGCTCTTCTCCCCGATAGCTCAGTTTGGCCGGACGGCCAGCTCTAGGAAGGGTTCTGGTCGTCCCAAACGTCTTCCATTTAAGGATTATGGAGGCCACTGTGCTCTTAGGAACCTTAAGTGCAGCAGAAATGTTTTTGTAACCTTGGCCAGATCTGTGCCTTGTCACAATTCTGTCTCTGAGCTCTTCAGGCAGTTCCTTTGACCTCATGATTCTCATTTGCTCTGACATGCACTGTGAGCTGTAAGGTCTTATATAGACAGGTGTGTGGCTTTCCTAATCAAGTCCAGTCAGTATAATCAAACACAGCTGGACTCAAATGAAGGTGTAGAACCATCTCAAGGATGATCAGAAGAAATGGACAGCATCTGAGTTCAGTATATGAGTGTCACAGCAAAGGGTCTGAATACTTAGGACCATGTGATATTTCAGTTTTTCTTTTTTAATAAATCTGCAAAAATGTCAACAATTCTGTGTTTTTCTGTCAATATGGGGTGCTGTGTGTACATTACTGAGGAAAAAAAATGAACTCAAATGATTTTAGCAAATGGCTGCAATATAACAAAGAGCGAAAAATTTAAGGGGGTCTGAATACTTTCCGTACCCACTGTAAGTAGCACTTTTCCAAACCTCTTTCCATACTGTTGTATATTATCAATATATAAATTTACAAAAGATGTTATATAGCTATATATATAGCTGATGTCAGTTAATAACAAATACAATTTTGTTTATTTGTCTGATGCATAATAAGGTTCCTCACCTTGTTGATTAAGCATCAATTTATCTTCCCATAAGATAACATAACTCTGCCATAGAAACACCCAGCTTAATCAATTGCATGATATGCACTTCATTTATTTCATATTGAAAGGATGTGACATGTGGCCAAGTATGGTGACACACACTCAGAATTTGTGCTCTGCATTTAACCCATAGCACACACACAGTAGTGAACACACACCCAGAGCCATATTGCTGCGGTGCCCAGGGAGCAGTTGGGGGTTCGGTGCCTTGCTCTAGAGTCTCATCTTAGTCATGGTGGAACAGAGCGCTGATTTTTCACTCCCCCCACAATAATCCCTGCTGGACCTGAGACTCAAACCCACAACCTTCGGGTTACAAGTCCAACTCTCTAACCCCTTTAGCTACGATTTCCCCACTTGCTGATTATCCTTGTTTATCTTTTGTTAATCAACCCCCCCTCCCCCTTTTAATAAAAAATCCTTGTGTTGATAATACAGTAAGAGGCTCTACAAGGCAACGATATCTCACCAATCTTCCAGATAATTCAGCTGAACAAATCCCTCCAGTTTACATTAATTGCAGTTACTGCTGACCAGTTGATTTTGATATAAAAAAGGGTCACCGGTAAACATCAGTCATTTCAAGTCAAAAGTAATTTGTAAGCAGTAAAAAGTTCAGTTCCCCTCCAAGGGAACTTCAAATTGTGTCCTCTAGCAGTTGCCATGGAAAACGCCTTCTGCGTGACCGGTGTCTGAAGCATACATCTAAACACGAGAATAACATTGGCCGACAACAGCCTATGATGTCACTACCAGTGCGACCACAGTATGAAAAGGCGCAGAGAGAACGCGTCATCCTCTTCTTCATCTTCAAGTGACTGTTTCATTTAAACCTGGATCCGGTAAGAAAGCTGTTCTTTCCTTCTACCATGGCAAGCACTAGTAAGGCGTTTAAAAAGTGGAGCCGTGTCTGCATTATCTGACACCTGATGACACACCTGATCTTTGTGTCTTTTGTCTGGGCAAGGAGCATGCGTGTGAGGTCTTTAAAGAGGTGGTTTGCGTACACTGCGAACTGTTTTCTATGAAAAAGCTCCGCTCTCGTTTATCCCTCTTTTCAAGGAAAGGGGGACAGCCAATGGCTCCCCGTGGCTCAGAACCCGTTGCTGCTGAGGCACGGAGAAAAATTAGTTTGTGGGGTTCTTAGTTTGACCTGGTCGATGAGTTGAAAAACGGGCTTTCCCTTTCTCACTCAGTGGTCACAGACAAGAGTGAGATGCTGGACGATGACCCCATTTCTCTGACAACCCTATTTCTTACAAAAACAAACTACTGAAGATGGAAAAAACAACATACAATTGCATGGACAAACGATTATGAAGTGATTAAGAGATACCCACAACTTTAGTTTAAACAAGTACAAAAACATTTTTACAAAGTACAAAGACAATTTTCGTCTGAAAATTTAAAAATTAAGGACCCTCCTGACGAAGAAATCTACATCACGTGGACCGTCAAATGCACGAAGTATACTATGGCTTTTAAGATAAAGGAGATATGCTTTGGACATTCTATAGCTTAGTAAAGCCTTCTAATCTGTATTTGAACAGAAATGTCTTGTGCTTTGTGCTCAGAAGTTAAAGTTTCCTTGAACTTTTCTTTAAATGCCAACCTTGTAATATCCCTTCCAGAATTGATAGCTATGGTCAATTAATCCCTGGACAATTCAGTAGATCATAAAACACTGATTCTGTCAAAATTCCCTATAAGTTTGAACTCATTTGAACTGAAAGCATGAAAGTTTTTTTGCCTGGCTGCGCTATACACTACACACTATGCATAGTTTAGAGTGGGCCAGATTAGGAGTTAAACTTTCCCCCCCTTAGTTTTAGTTAAAACCTTTAAAAGGTCAGTGGCTTTAATATATATATAAAATCTTTTAAATATTTAAATAAACATGGCTTTATAATATCTTTTTAAATATTTAAAAGGCATAAAGAAGTGTTTATGGGTTGCACTATAACATGTTCATGCTTTGTTAAAATAAAAAAAATAATAATAATAAATAAACAATATTTTTCACATATTTTACCTTTATTCTACACTGCTTTTCCTTTCTCATAAAATGGTCTGTTGACTGCCTGATTACTCCCTCAGAAATTCACAATGGGCTCAGACTGTTAGTTGTGGGCTCAGACCGCCCAGTGTGTTGTGATTCGCTAACCACCTAGGCATGTTGTCTGGAGACGTCATGCTTCTTACCATAACAGGTAGTTGCATGCGCTCCTGGTGTATTGTAAACAATGGTGTCCATATTGCCTTATCAATCTAAACCCAGGTCAGACCCAGAGAATATTATTACAGAGGATTGAGCAGAACCTATGAAAGTATGATTCTTACAGGACATTTCAGAATGGTATGTTTCGTTTTTTTTTTGCTGTTGTTGTCTTTATAGATACGCTGTTATTTGTAAATGCTACTGCTGTTTATGTTATCTTATATGGTTTTATCCTTACTAAACCTTTAGTACTAAATTTTACTACAGTCTTGAAAGTGATTATTTGATTACAGACTGGGATCTACAGTAATCACTACTGACTATATAGCACTGTTAGTTTTGTTTTGGTAGAATGAGATAGAACTTTGTAGATGTTCGTAGGCATAAGTATTAATTAGCATTTTGCAAAATGGCTAGCAGAGCCAAACAGTGTTGCCTTTTGTTTACATCCTGGCTACAACATAAAATGGCCTCACCCCTTCTGTTGTGTGTTCCCGGGGGGGCAGGGTTTATGTAAATTTTAGGGTTTGTGATGTCACTAACCCAGGAAGTAGCTCATTGTAGTCCCTACCAGCTGCTTGTTGTAGACCTTACAAAGCGAATTCTGTAAAAGACAATTTCTACCTTTGCATTGAACTTTGAGTGTCGTAACTTGCAGATTACAACAGGCACATTACACACTGACTAAAGTTAACAAGGTGAAATTATATATTAAAAACAACAACAACAATAATAATAATAATAATAATATAATAATAAAAGATCTTACTACTTACAAGGAACTGAAGTCTTTGTCGCTCTGACTCAGGAGTAAACTCTGTGGACACAGGAATTATCTCTCCATTTCTAATTATAATGGCTCTGAGGGAACACACACATATGCATATTTGTACATATAAGGAAATTATCAAATATGTATGTGCATAAGTATATCCATATAAGGTCTGTTCGGAAAATATCCAGCCATGTAATATTTAAAAAAAATGAGACAATTAAAAAAAGAGACATTTATCAAAGAAGATACCAAATACATTGTACATAGGACAATAACTCCTCAGTCCCCTTCAAAGTAGGCACCTTGGGACCTCACACAGTTCTCTCAGCGTCTCTTCCACTGATCAAAACTCTGCAAAATCCTTTGTTGGAATTGCTATCAGCTGCTTCGTTGTCTCATCAATGGTCTGAAATCTCTTCCCTTTCAAAGGTGATTTTAGTTTTGGAAAAAGCCAGAAGTCACAGGGTGCCGGGGCTGTAGTGGGCCTGAGTCACCTAGGTGATTTGATGCTTCAACAAAAACTCTGCACAAGGTGCTATGCATGGGTGAGAGCACTGTTGTGATGAAGCTGCCAATCACCAGTTGCTCATAGCTGCAGCCATTTTCGCTGAATTGGATCTCTCATGTCATATTTTTCATATTACATGGCTGGATACTTTCCGGACAGTCCTTGTATATATCTTACCTGCTGTCCCCAGCATTAGCAACATACAGCTTTCCCAGCAGGAAGACCACTACAAGCACTGTACAGCCACCAGAGATATTGTATATAGCTTTTTCCTTCTCAATTTGGGCATCCTGAAACAAAAACAGATGCACAGAGACATGGAACTGAAATAAAGAAAACTATTTTTCAAAACTATTGTAAAAAATCGAATATATCCACACATCAACTAAATTCTATATTAATGCATCAAAAATAAACAGTCTACAGTCAATGAGAGATAATATGTTGTGGAACAATTTTAATATTATTGTGATCATTATTAGCAAGAAAAAAAAAATTACTGAACAATGTTGTCTTTTACCATATTGCATTTGCTGCTATATTTTATATAAGCAGGAAGACATGTGAGATAAGCCTTACAGTGATTTTACCACGGTTAAGGTGCATTCAGTACTCTAGCTAGAAATAATACGCCATACAGCCATAGATAGATAGATAGATAGATAGATAGATAGACAGATAGAGTGCACAGCATAAATGAGTACACCCCCTCTCATTAAATATAAAAGATGTATTTTCTTAATGATCACTGTATAATTCATAGAAAGATGGCAATATTTAAATGTATTAAACATATTCTTAATAAAAACAGAGAAATATAGATATATATTTATATAGTGAGATAAAGTGTCACTCCTTTCATTGCTTTAGCTGGCTCTGAGACGTTTTCTTGATGATTCTCTTGCTTAACTTCTAGAAAAAGCTCACTTATCACTAACTAAAGCTTAAAGTGAAGACTTAATTATGTCAGGGGGCCTTTGTCCAATGGTTCTGAATTTCTGTTACTTTTGCTATATTTTCACACTTAAAACAACAAATTGGTATTTCTCTTGTACCATTGGCCTATTAATATTTAATTTTATTACTTTTTTATTTATTTATTTATTTTACTTTTGGCTGACTTATTTTACCTTTGTTTGCAATATAGAAGACAATGACAATGGTTTGTCAAATATTTGGTAAGAGACAAAGGCTTTCAAGTACTTTAAAGTTCAGGGTTTTTTTTTAAAGTCACATGAGTTAGATGTTTATTTTATATGTTGTACATCCATTTCTATCACTTTGACTCATGGTTACATGTCTCACAGTGACAGGGTTATGAGCCAGTCAGAGGCATTGCTTCTTCTCATGCAATTCATTAACTCTCCTTCATTAACTACACACGTTTTTTTTTATACTTTTCTTATTCAAACTGTCTTAAGGAAGTATTGTTTGCCCCTTTATTCTTTTAGTAAAACATTAGTATTACAGTATATGATTTAAAAGTGAAGCATTAAAGTAAATCCAAATTTCAATACAATATATATTTTAAATATTTATTATATATTTGATAATATATATTTGAAATATTTACTAAATGTTATACATTTTATTTTATTGAAAAGTTACTCAAAACAAACTCAAACAACACCCAGCATGTTTGTGGAAGAAATAGAACACAGAACTGGACCTCACCATTTCCTTGAAGGCATTCTCCAAAGCACCAATCACAAGGCTTTCATGTTGGATCTTCTTCTCCACAAAGAACCGTGTTGGAGGGGTGCAGGGGGAGCCAGGAGCACCAGTGGCACCACGTAGAGAGGCAGCCCGGGTGAGGGCCCGTTGTGTGCCTGGGGATGGGTGGTGGTTGGGTTCTTCACCCAGTACAGTTGGGGGAAGAGACGCCAAGTTAGTCAGGATCTCCAGAACACCTTGGAGCTGCTCCACAATGTGTTGGTGTAGCAGTCTGGAAGCCACCACTGCCGCTCCTGAGCCAGCATGACCATCAAACAGAGCCCAGTAATGGAAGACCAGTCCTTCTGAGTCTTGTGGACATACACAATCCTACATAATACACCACAGCAAACAGCAGCTGTTTAGTAATTTCCGAAGAAGCTGTGGTTTATATTTTAGAACAGCTAATGGACATTGTTAGGCTCTATGTGGAGTGGGTGCATAAAACCCCCTTTGCTGTTCTAAAATCACTATAAACCAGTTTCATGGGGTTTACTTGTTTTATAAAATGTATACATTATACACTTTGCAAAGTTTCAATATAAATAAACACAAAGCAAATACTACTACAACTACCATTAATAATAACAATTAATTGATGTAATAGGGTGACAAGTGCATTTATAGAGTATTTTACAACAGCTGTGATCAAGGCTTAGTCAATCATAATCAAGGACAGGATTATTCATTTCATATAAGCCCTTTTCCACTGCAGGAACTTTTTTCTCTTGACATTACAGTTTGTGCATAATTATTAGCCAAGTAGATATTCTGATTATTTTTTTTATGATCAGGATATTTTATCAGTTCCAAAACATATCAATCCTAATAATAAGCAAATTTTCATTATACATGCTGTTTTCATTATACGTTCTTCCCCTTAGCAAAAAGATTTAGAAAATATGAGATTAGTTTCCAGTGTTATGTTGAAGATACTTAGCTATTTATGTCAGACTAGACAAAAATGTCTAAACCATCCAAGTTAAAAGACCATGATTAAGACATTAAAGAAGACAGTTGTGAAAAGACGGCATTTCCATTAACTGATGTTATGCGACTAAAGTGTAATTTTTTGGATGTTGGAAGGTTTACGTAAATCACAACCACCATTAATTTTAATCGCAGGAGATGTAGGCATCTATTTTTTTACAGAAGAAGCGTGGAGAGCCACTTCTGGGATGCTTCTGAAATGTGCCGCGGCACGCCTGGTATAAACACAAGCATTAACTAGAGTGGCTGCGATCAGCTCTGGTGGCCGTGTCAGAGCCATAATGCGCTGCAGAGTTGTCCTGTGTAAGTAAGGGGTTATCCAAGCTTTAATTAATTTCTATTATATTTCATTATTATTATTATTCTAAATCAGTGTTATTGGTCATTGTTATGTCTGTTGTGGGTTTTACAAACATTTAACCAATGAAAAGCATTCAAAAGAGCTTGTGACTAAACCTCATAATGGCATTGGATCCTCAAATTGTCAGTCAAACCTCCTAACTCCACCCCGCCTCCATCCAGAATAAAGTGCTGCAACACGTAGTTTGAAGACAGATGTCTACTTCTTCGCAATGCAAGGGTAAATAAAGAACTGATGTTTGTTTTCTTTACTCAAGAAACACTGTCTATAAAGGCTAATGTTTTCGTGTGCTTGAAGAACAAAGAGTCTTAGCATTTGCCGTCTAGTTGTAGCCAATATACTTTGTATGCTGTAAACATCCTTTGCATAGCGGTTCCTCTTCAATATCATGAGATTTTGGCCAAATGTATTAAACAACAAGAAAACCTGACCTCCTATATAGCTACAATAAACTTTATAACCTGTAAATTGATGAAAACATGATTCGATTAAATTACAGCCTCAGATGTGGCCGTTCTAATGACGGACAAAACACATACCCTCTGTCATTCGCTTGTCAAAACCCTCGTTAGCTCCATTTGAGCATGATTTTCTGAAAATGTTTTTGATAAATGAAGTATCTGATCATATATAATGCCAAAATACAGTCATGGCCAAAAATATCGGCACTCTTGCAATTCTATCAGAAAATGCAACACTTCTCTCAATTGCAAATGTTTTGGTATTCACATGCTTATTGTTTTTGTTTGCACTGGAACAACACAAAAAACAGAGAAGAAAAGTCAAACTTGATAAAAATTCACATGGAACTCAAAAATGGACTGGACAAAATTATTGGCACCTTGTCAAAATTGTAAGAAATAATTGCTTTTCAAGCATGCAGTGCTCCTGTAATTTGTATTTAGACACACCTGTGGCAGGTAACAGGTGTGGGCAATATAGTAATCACACTTGCAAACCAGTTAAAATGGAAAAAAATTGACTCAACCTTTGTGTTGTGTCATACTGAGCATGGAGAAAATAAGGAAGTGTAAATAGTTGTCTGTGGACTTGAGAGAAAAAACTGTGGAAACGCATGGACAATCTCAAGGCTGCAAGTCCATCTCCAGAAATCTTAATGTTCCTGTTTCCACTGTCCACAATGTCATCAAGAGGTTTACAGCCCATGGCAATGTAGCCAACCTCCCTGGACATGGACAGAAGATCAAAATTAATGAAAAAATACAAAGGATTGTATGAATGGTGGATAAAGAACGCCAATTAACTTCCCAACAAATTCAAGCTAATCTGCCAACACAGTGTAGTGTCAGTTCGCACTACCCATCGCCATCTGAATGAAAAGGGACGCTATGATAGGAGACCCAGGAAGACACCACCGCTGACACAAAGGCATAAAAAAGCAAGACTGGAGTTTGCCAAAACTTATGTGACAAGACCACAATCCTTCTGGGAGAACGTACTGTGGACAGATGAGACAAAAGTAGATTTTTGGTAAAGGACACCATTGCACTGTTTACAGAAAAAGAAATGAGGCCTTTAAAGAAAAGAACACAGTTCTTACAGTCAAACATGGTGGAGGTTCAAAGATGTTTTGGGGTTGCTTTGCTGCTTCTGGCACTGGATGCTTTGACTGTGTGAACGGTATCATGAAATCTGATGATTACCAAAAAATTGTGGGGCGCAACATAGTGGCCACTGTCAAAAAGCTGCATATCCACCAGAGGTCATGGGCCCCATGAGCCCGACAATGACCCGCAACACACTGAAATGATTACAAACAAAGCGCTGGAGAGTTCTGAAATGGCCAGCAACGTGTCCAGATCTGAATCCCATAGAACCCCTGTGTAGAGATCTCCAAACAGCAGTTGGGAGAAGGCATCCTTCAAATCTGAATGACCTGGAGCAGTTTGCAAAAGAATATTGGTCCAAAATTCCAGTAGAGAGGTCATTCATGGATACAGGAAGCGACTGATTTCAGTTATTTTTTCCAAAGGGGGTGCTACCAAATATTAAGTTAAGTGTGCCAATAATTTTGTCCAGTGCATTTTTTGGGTTCTGTGTGGAACTGTATCAGATTTGACTTTTCTCCTGTTTTCTTGTTGTTCGAATGCAAACAAAAAAGAAAGTAAACATGTGAGTACCAAAATATTTGCAACTGCAACAATTTTCTAAGAGAAAGGTTGCATTTTCTGACAAAATTGCAAGGGTGCCAATATTTATGGCCATGACTGTACCAACTCGGAAGATGCATTGTTTAATTACTGAAAAAAGAAAAAGGCACAAAAAAGGTTGGGAAACACTGGTGTGGTCAATGCTTGTGTAAGCAGCCACATATGAGGTGTTTTTTTGAGGTTACAGTACATTAAAGAATGATCATGTGACTTTTACTTTTGCAAGGTGATGTGCAAATGCAAAAAAGCCGTTTTCATTGCAGTTTAGCAAAATATTCCTTTTTCGAAATTAGGCGTATGTTCAATTCGCAATTTCAGTTTGCGCAATTTGAAGAGTAATGGATATGCAGCTACAGATTGAATTCCTGTACCTCGGCCTTCCAGTGGACATACCTAAGGGGACTGAGGTCAACCTACCTCTGCCTCTTTCTCCCATCTTGTACTAAGGTGACATAATATCAATGACGTGACATTCAAATGAGTAATAAAAATGTGCATTTTTTGCCCATGCCTAAATTGGCCACTGTTGTCTTATGTCTTATTGAATTACAATATAATTATCAGAATTTGTGCAAAATGAAGCTAATCCATCAATACTTATAGAAAATATATATATAAAAAAATCAAATGAATGAAGCACCAGTGTAAAACAGCTCTGTAGGGTTGTCTGAACAAGTTTGTCAAACATTCATTCTGTCTTAATTTAGAACAAGTTTTACAAAAACATTTTTAGCTGAAACTGAATGAACATTTAAGTAGTGAAACATCAGATGTACATCTTCTTTGTTGCATACATTATAATACAAAAAGGCGTTTGGCTGTAGATACTCTTGTGAAAAAGAAGTGTGCCTAATTGTATTAAAAGTGTACTTTTTGTATACTTCAAATCTTAAAAGTATACTTTTTAAAAAGTGCACTTGCAGAAAATACACTTTAATTACAACATTTCTTAACATACTTAAGTGCAGTTTTTTAAAAATGCATTTACATGGTACAAAACAAAATTAATTTGCATTCAAATACATTTTATTTGAATTAAACTAGGCTACACTACATTGTAAAAAAAGACTGACTTTTAGTTAGATGAATGAGTCATGAATGAGTTTAACTTAACAATGAGTTAGAACAACTTGAACAGAAATAGTAAGCTTAAAATAACATTTAACCTGAACTTTTTGTCTAATGCGCATGCATCAAATATACTACGTCACAAAGCCACTCTATTCGATGCCTCACTAGTTGCTATGTTTCTGTAATCACGATGTGTGAGAGAACTTTGCTGATCGAACAAGAAGATAACAAAGGAGCGCCACGTTTGGATGATTACAGATGAGACTTAATGAACTGCAAATAATAAAGAGTCAAGTAAGTACATCTTGATATAAGCCTTTTTTTTTTGTAAATTTAGGCTTGCCATTTGTGTAGTTTTCCCCCATAACCCTATAGTTCGAATGCTAGTGTGTGTTCTATAATTTATCTATGACTGCATTATAATAATTTCTTATATTGGAATGTGATCACGTGTATGGATGTGGATATTGGTGCTAGTAAAGGTTCGAGAGCTTATGGCCTGGTTTCACAGACAGGGTTTAGACTAAGCCAGCATTAAGCCATAGTTCAATTAGGACATTTAAGTAATTTTTATTTTAAAATATAAAAAATAAAAAATGCGCATCTTGAGACAAAAAGGCACTTATATATTTTAAGATCAGTCAGTGAAGAGTTTCTTTCAGTTAAAACAGCTCAGACTTACACTTTAGTCTGGGACTAGGCTTAAGCTTTGTCTGTGAAACTTGGGGTAAATGTTTCAAAGTTTGAAATACTATCAGTAATTCCACAAAATATGCCTCTCAGCAGTAGATACTACTTAATCTATGACTATGCTTCACATGCTATAACAATAGAAAATGAAAAAGAAATTCTAACACCTAATCCAGGTGAGGCAAATCTTGGTTTACTGACGTGTATACAAGGGGTGAGGAGAGCAACCACACTTCCCTCAGAGGCAAAGGATTTCTTTCAACCATGCAGTTATACAAAAAACTTAAAAATGCATTTTCCCATTTTAAATACACTATTGGCATACAATGTAACAGATTTTACACATAGACCTACCAATTTCTGTGTAAAAATAACACAGTGGTGCTGCCATCTTTCTAAAGTCATTTTACACCCCTGTAATTTGGCTCTGAATCTCATGTGGAAATTGACCCCCCCTCTAGAAAATAGTGGATTACTTAGCAAATCCTTGGTTGGCTGCTGGCTCTTTTTTTTTTGCGAAGATGGTGAGAGGTACTAAGAAAGCACATTCATATATCGTAATGCTAGCCAAGATGTGGGGAAAAGACATTAGCATAGCTACTTCAAGAATTAAAAAATTGGACACTGTATTAATGTGCCCATTAATTTTAAAGCATTTTAAAGCAACAGCAAATATTAATCACCAATATTTACATGTTGCTTTTCCAACCATGGTACTGCGAAGAAGCACTTACATTACTTTCGAACGTGCCCATGCCATCACTATTGGGAAGAGACGACCTCCTTCTACTTGTAGCCAGCTTTCTGGGTGTCAAGGATCCTATAGGTCTCTTCTTAACCAGTACAACCTCACAGCATGCCTGGTCCTCATTCAGAGCACTCTTGCCTGCATTTATCACCCTGAAACACAAAAACCAAAACAAACAGCATGACACTAAATCATTTTCATTTTAATGTTTAAGGGTAATAAAAACAGACAATTAAATAAAGTTTCCCATTAATTATAAAGTCTGTGCGCTACTATATATATATATATATATATATATATATATATATATATATATTATATGTTAGTGTTGTCACGATACCAAAATGTTGACTTGGATACGATACCTGAATAACATACCATGATACTACTACTGCACCGATACTATGAAAAAAAAAAAAAACATAGAACAACAGGAAAAGTAATTGAATAACAGATTATCCAAATGGAGATAATAGTTATTTTATCTATTAAAACAAAGCATTTCATCCCACCTTTAAAAAAAATAAAATAATAAAATAATAATAATCACATGTCAGTGCCACTACACAGGATTATGGTGAACAACTACCGAGCCTACAGGTGTGTAGAGATCTTTGCTATATTGGTAAGTTAGCTTTAAGGATAAAGCCAAATCTTATTTCATGATATAGTAATTTTATTACACAACAACAATTTCTATCATGTCATAGCCATTTTTTACTTTATCTTTGTTATTAATAATAAGACGACACAAATTAAATAAAGAGGGCCCTATGAAATATGTTTTTTTTCCCTAAATTCCATTTGAATTTAGTTTAAAAAATGTATCAAAAAGCATGTCTAATTAATTGAAACCATGAAACTTGCAGAATTTACCAGCAATTTATTAAAAGTTTAACAAAAATTATGTTTTTAAGGCCCTATGAAATACATTTTATTATTTTTCAAAAATTCAATTTTGTTTATAAATCTCTGTTTTCCATTAATTTTCTGGATTCTATTTTAATAGTTTCATTACATTTTAATAATCAAAAGCATGTCTAATGAATTTATAAAGGATAATTAAATTGGATAAAGAATGAATTTATTAAAGGCTTTTTTTCCCTAGAAATACTGTTTTTTGTATTTACAATTTTCATAAGATTTGTTTAATTCCTTTTTATTCTTTTTATATTTATCATTTTCAGTGTTCTTAAATGCAATAATTACATTCAACTATTTTATAATGCTTTTGCAGAAAACATACTGTTACAAAGTGTCATGAAAATAAGTATAAAATGTGATACTTTGTTTTTGAGACAGAAAGAATTGAGGAAGAGTAATTAGTGGAAGAGAGAGGACCCGGGAATGTAGACAGAAAATTAATAGGGGAATAAACAAGAAGGGAGGAGATCCTAAGGCAACAATGCAGAAAGTAAATAGAATTAAAAAGAATAGGCATATAGTTTTTTTAAAAAAAAAAATTAAGCAAAAAAGGGCAACACAGGGGAAAAACACACAAAAACAGTCCAAACGGTCTGACAAATCTAGTTTGAATATCAATAATATTTAGCTGTGGGCAGCAGGAGGAAAGAGCTTCAGTAACATACTGATTGACTAAGAGACTGATTTTGTTGATGAAAGTTACTTTTTGTTTAAAAAACATGTTGATATTGTTTGTATCAAAATTAAACTTTCTTTCTCCTTTGACATGTTCAAAATTAAATAGAAATACTTTAGTAACTACTATTTCTGTCCTTTAGTGTGACATAATGTCCTATAGTGTGACACACATAAAAGAATCACAGATTTGGTTTTATCTCAAAATGTCTTAACAAAACAGTATTGCAGTAGGGGAGAAATAAATATCACTTATCTTAAAATGGTATAATTTTCAGCAGTTTTGAATGGATAACCGCAAAGTCTTGTTGTTAAAGTTTGCTTTGAAATTGTCCAACAAGTCATGGGGAAAAATGATTATAATTTATTATTAAATAAATAACACTATATGAAAATAAGTGTCTAACAATGAAGATATATCTCTCTCATGTAATTTGTATATTAAGAGTTTTTTTCCTTGATATTTTGCTATGTAACACCATAGGACACATTTATGGTACAGTTCAGTAAAACTATGAAAGAATTGACCCTTTATATTTTCTCAAAAATCACACTACAAAAATATATACATTTCTTCTTCAAAAATGGTGTTTTAATGCCTATTTGTCAACTATGAAGAGAAAATAATAATAAAATGGTCATACACTCAGTAAGGCAGCTTAACTGGCAATATTTTGCAATGGAAGCACATGCCTTTTAAACCTTCAAAAAGGGCAGTATCTGTTAAAGAAATACAGTGATGTCAGAATTCAAAAGAATGGTGGTTGCTGGCTGTGGTCTTACAATAGTCATTGACATCACTATGTTCATTCCTTAAGCGAACCTGAACTGGTCTTTACAGAAGTAATTAGATTCAGTTTTGGACTGCTGCCTTGAACTTTAGAACACAGTACAGAACAAAGAGTCAAGTTTGTGATACTCTTGAGGTGCACCTAATTCGCAACATACGCAGCTGCATAGTATGGCAAGTAATTTTAAAATTTAATCTTTTTAATTTAACATTACTAGGTATTTTTAAGCTACTGGTACTTAATTTTTAGCTACTAGTATTTATTCCATTACGTACTAGCACTTACAGTATTCATTAGATACTTGTTATTAGATAGTAGTACTTTTTCAGTAGTGACTAGCAACAATTAAGGGTAAGTGTTGTAACCTAATTTTTTTTAAAAGATTTACACCTGTTGAATGTAAATGCTGATTGCTTATCCTACCAGTATTTTGCAAGTGCTGTGCCAATATAACAACAGTGTCACTGTCATCACTTTACGGTATATTTCAGAAATAAACATGAACAGTATTGTTATAGTGCACAGTTCAAAATTCTAGACATGCAGACTATATAAGCAAAGTCCCATGCCAATTTCATGATCAAGATCAAGAAATTATGTTTTGAACCGTTTTGAACACGGTTCACGCAGACTTAGACAAGATGAGTGTTTGAGGTTAAAAAGTATATAAATTGTCAATTTGTTTCGAAAATGACCGATCGTTATCACTAGATAAGACCCTTCTTCCTCAGCTGGGATCGTTTAGAGCAGTTTGAAGCTGCATTTAAACTGCATTTTTTGAAGTTCAAACTTGGGGGCACCATTGAAGTTCACTATATGGAGAAAAATTCGGGAATGTTTTCCTCAAGAAACATAATTTCTTATCGACTGAAGAAAGAAAGACATGAACATCTTGGACGACAAGGGGGTGAGTAAATTATCTGTAAATCTTTGTTCTGGAAGTGGACTTCTACTATAAAGTGGTGATTCACGAAAGGGGTACCTCGCTCCGACATGTAAAAATAGTACGTGCATGTGTGCACATATTACACTAATATAATACAAGTTTTAGAAATGCACATTTTACAGGTAGCTTGAGTTGAGAGTCACAGAAGCTTGAGTTGGGATGCAGATACATTTATTTTCCTTAACAAAAACTGTTTCTGCACCAGCTGTTGAGAATGATCTACCTCTGATTTATTTGGCCTTAAACTATTTTAAATCGCATACCTATGTGATTTGTACTGGAGAACTCTTCACTGAACTCAAACGTGATCACTAGATCTCACAGCGCTGATCAGTGTAGTAAATACATTTGCTGTAGCTCACACTGTGCTCTTTTCTTTTGAGCTGAGCTGATAAAAGGTCTGTGTAATGTGCAGTTTCAAACGAGAAGCACCATTTCATTTCGCTTTTGGCATGTTTGCAGCTTAATTTTAAAATTGTATGAAATTTAGCACACACATCTGAGTTGTCAGCACTTAGGCATAGAAAAAAACCTAAGGAACGTGTGGAGGGGGCTCTGCAGCACTCCTTTTGACTAAACTGGTCAGGTTACCAAATTCTTCAAACTTTCAAATACTCCTTCAAGTGGATTAATGTGATTCTCTCAATACTTGGTGAACACTATGCCAAGACACTGAAGATGCTAAATTGTGAACAGATTTTCAAAATCGTAAATGCTGACAAAAAGGCAAATCTTTTCACACTTAAATAAATATTTTCTAAATGTAACATTTTAAAAAAAAATTCCATATATACTTAGCATTTTTCCTTTTTTCTCTTCAAAATCTTTGGGGGTATTGTGGCCCTTAACATGCTTAAAACCACCTCACAATTTTGCACTCAGTTGTCGACTATTAGGCTTGGGCAAATGGTGGCACATGGGCATAGAAAGAACCAAACTCAGATGTTAATCTACAGATCTCTTTAAAAAAAGATTGATGACATCATCACACATCACACTGATTTTACTAAAGCTGCTTTTCCACTGTCAGATTGAACTGTCCTATGAACAGTAAGGAATAGTTCCAGTTATGTTTCCACTTGAACTTGGTTCTGCATAGCACAACTGATCTATTAGTAAGTCTTAGTTACTGCTGTTCATTGTTCATGTTAATTTTTTTCTGTTATCGGTATCGGCCCAATAAGAAAATTAGGCCGATAAATAATGTATTATTTCCTTAAGAGACACGACAGATGCGCACAGTTCGCCATGATGGTTTTGGAATGCTTGAAATATGATTGGAATCACTTAGAAAAGCACAATACACTTAATTACAACATGTGAACATTACTGTAAATAATGTTGTGGAATCTTTATGCACCCGTGTTTTATTCATGTGTCGAGCGTCCCCACAACGGAGTTACACCTCCATGACAGTTAAGTTCGCTTTTGCATTTGCAGCCTTTTGTGCAATTGTGCTTTGTAATACTGTTTATTTTATGTGTATCTGATTGATCTCATATATATAATGCTTTTGGTTTACTGAGCGTTAATACACTGCTTCAGTTTTCCGCTGATCTTCAGCTTAGCGCAGACAGCTCAAACAGCTGCGCACAACATTAATAACTATGATTAGGAATGCCGTGTATATAACATTCTAATGAGAACATTATTATAATAAAATGTTGTGATTTTTTTGTTTTTAGGTGCCGTGTTTCAGTGTGTTGTTATGGGAAGAGCCAAGAGTGCGTCCACAACACATTCTGACTATATAGCACGCAGTAACTGCATCACGTTGTACATATATAAGTTGTAATATATGTTTATGTTGTATAAATATCCAATTAATCTCATAGGATGCATTTCCTTCAGTTAAATAAGCTGCTAGCAAAGCACTAGCGTTAAGTTTACCAGTATACATTCAGCTCTACAGCTTCAGCGCGCGCAGCTTGAGCAGCAACACACAACATTAATAACTATAACTGGGACTGTCATATACATAACATTATAAAGACTACAGTAATAAAAAGTTGTGAGTTCTTTGGGGTATATTTGCCGTGTTTCAGTGCGATGTTATGGGAAGAAAATGGAAATCATTTCATTATTGTCCGTGCAGAGGATATTCGGTTTTATTGATCCATAGCACAAGCATTTTGATTCCTTACACGCAAGTAATTATGTCCAATGATTTTTTTTTGCATTATTTATGCATTATTTTATCTATTTGTAGGACTTTTTTTATGAGGAAATTTGGTAATAGGTAATTTGGTAATAATTTAAAATTATTTTTCAAACATACACTGTTAAAACTAGGCTGCTTATGTTGAAGTGTTTGGGACGTGGCTTTTAATGACGAGACATTTTTTATCGATATCGGCCAAAATTTTAATATCGGTTAGGGATGGAACGATTACCAGTTTAATGATAAATCGTGATAAAAACCCTCCATGGTTAGTATTACCGTTTCATATTTAATTATCATTAAAATCGTATCCGATTACCATGATTTGAACAACTGAGGATAAATAAATACTGTCCAGCATAAAGCAAAGTTTTAGGTAACAGTCTCACATGCTCACAGCACACAGTGTAGTTTCGTTTTGTGTGAAAACGTGGCGGAAAGATGCAAGGTTTTAAAAGAGTGCTAAGGGACTAATACAAATGAATATACGAATGAATTATATGAATGTACCTCTGAAAGTTCTGACTGTTTTTTTAGAAAAGATTTGATGACATTTTGTTTTCATCTTTGCTCCCGGTAATACTTTATTCCTTAATCATAATGCTGCTTTATCCACAGAGGTTACAGTAAACAGCTGCAATTCAGCTTTTCCATAAGCGCCATCTAGTGTCAGAGAGTGGATTTACAGAGTTACACGTACATTTAGCCTGTGTGCAGTTTTTGCCTTGCCAAAAAATTTGACTGAATTTGCATGGCCTGCTGTAAATTTTGACTGGTTGATGAAAAACAAGCTTATGTGGATTGTATACATTTAAAGAATTCAGACATGTATCTAGAAATATTTATGAATCAGATAAAATACATATAAACATTTGTTAATCAATATCATTTTGACTTAACCCTTTTCTTTATTTAAAGGCTAAAATGTGAGGTTTACCATTTTATGAAACCTTTCCGAAGTTTTATTTGAACATTTCGTATGAGATAAACTGTTGTCATTTAAAATCTAGACATCATAGGTAAAGTTATTGTTTTAGTGTTTTGTTTAATGCAAACAAAAAGTAATTTTATTTAATTTTTGTTGAATTTAAATACAAAAGTTGGTGAAATGTTTCATGTGTCAGTACTTATTGAACATTTCCAGCACATTTTAACAATACCGTGATAATACTGATAACCGTGATAATTTAGGTCGCTATAATTGTGATAAGAAATTTTTATATCTATATCGTTACATCCCTAATATCGGTGCATCCCTAGTTATTCATGTACCGCAGGGTAAGATTAAATTAATTTATATTTAACCCGTTTAATATGGAAAGGTACTGAAATGCAGAACTTGTGTTTTTGACCTACTCTGTACATAACATGAGAACAGTTAGCTATTTAGGTTTGTACGTTAGCATGGACTCACTAACTTTAACGATAGTTAGTTTTAGCCAGAGCTACTTTGCTGAAGCTTCACTTTTGTACCTTAGGGTACTGCCCCAGCAACAGAATTGTACCTTTTTTGTGTATATTATTTACACTGACCAAAATTGTGGCCAGCCTAAGGCACACCTGTGCAATAATCATGCTGTCTAATCAGCATCTTGATATGCCACACCTGTGAGGTGGATGGATAATCTCAGCAAAGGAGAAGTGCTCACTAACACAGATTTAGATTTGTGAACAATATTTGAGAGAAATAGGCCTTTTGTGTACATAGAAAAAGTCTTTGATCATTGAGTAAGGCTCATGAAATATGGGGGCAAAAACAAAAGTGTTGCATTTATAATTTTGGTTAGTGTATATCTATCTATCTGTAAAAAACACTGCAAAATATTAAGTTTATCTTATATAGTAGGATCTACATAATTTTTGTTTAGTTGCATTTTTGAACTGCTTCTAAATTATCTATATAATCTATAAGCATTCCCATCTTTGACATTAAAGGGATAGTTCACCCACAAATGAAAATTCTGTCATCATTTACTCACCAGCAAGTTGTTCAAACCTGTTTTTTTTTTTCTGCTCAACACAAAAGCATATGTTTTAAAGAATGTGGGTAACCAGTGGTTCTCAATGACTTCCATAGTTTGGAAGTAAATGGGGACCAGTTTGGTTACCCAAATTCTTAAAAATATCTCCTTTCGTGTTCAGCAGAAGAAAGACATTTATACAGGTTTGGAACCACTTAATGGACAGTAAATGATGACAGAATTTTCAATTTTGGTTGAAATATCTCTTTACATAGCGCACCATAAAAACGCAGGGACAGACAAAAGTGAATGAATGAATGCCTGCGACAAAATGTTGCATGCGTATTACTCATTATTAGTATTAATATAATATTGCATACATCATGGCGTGTTACTTATGTCCGACTGCATTAACGTAGTTTTTTTACAGTGTTATTTTGCAAGGCATGAAGGAGCTGCTCTTACTCGGCGTATCCCGTCGCCCACGGCAACCTGCGAGTCTCTTTCAGGATCAGGATAGGTCTGGCGATGTGATCCGCCGAGCACTCTATTTCATCTGCGGACAATCCCAGAAACTTGGGTCTCATGTAAGGGTATTTAAGTGGCAGGTCCGGGCCACCCGATCGTTCATTATTATTATTAGACGAACCGGCCATGATTCCACCCATGAAGCTGGCCACGGCGGATTTGACGCGAGTGAGCATGACTGCGGAGCGCCGTGTGTCCGTGCGTCTCCTTCTGCCCGATGTTCCCCCCAGCTCGATCCACAGCCCTGCGACACGTTAAAAAATGAATCGTGCTCGCTTCACAGCTCCTCCATTGTGTGTCTGAACCAACGCGGAAATAGTCCAACGATTAAAGCTCATGTGATCTCATGGATCTGTTTTCTGAGCGGCTTATACGATGACAGCTTGCGTGGGTCTTTGCGCAGGAACTGGTGATCAATACAGTTATCACTCGCGTCAGGTTTAGCAGCTTACAAAAGCATGTTGCCATAAACTGATGTATTGTTAACTCTCGCTACATATATATTCATGCAGTAAAAGATGAATGGTTTGGCTGCACCAGTTCTCTCAGCCACACGTGCATGATCAGCCCTCCATGACGTCACACACACACAACGCCTCCCAAGCATTTTTTGTTTGTTTGTTTGTTTTTTAGGAAAAACATGATATGCATGCTTGCACAAAATAGAACAAAACGTGGGTTGTGGCATGAAGAATGAAGAATAAATGAATGTATGCAGGTGTGGTGTGGACTGGCCAAAATGTTTGCAACCTTTGGAGTTCTCCATTAAACAAACCAGCCTGCTAAGACTTTTCTCTCCAGTATGGTATAGGAAGAACTGAGGCCTAGTGTGAATTAAATTACATGAAATGTGTGAGGAGATTGAGGACATAAATTGTGAAAAGATGATTGAAAGGTGAATTTATACTGGCAGATCAAAGAAGGCTGTAAAAATAAATCTGTATCATTAATCCTTTTGATCTTTTATTGTAAAAAATACAAAAATCGAATCTTTCATTGGAGAATAAGAATTTAAAATAAATAATGACATTGATAATGATATTTACTTCAGAATATCATTATGAAATAAATGTTTTTGTCTAATACACATCGGCCACAATTAATGATACCCTTTTATTAAATACTTTTTGCAACCATCTTTTGCCAAGACAACATCTCTGAGTCTTCACCTAGAATGCCTGAAGAGTTTGGAGAACATCTGACAAGACATCAGAGACCATTCCTTCATCCAGAATCCTTCCAGACCTTTCAGATTTCCAGTTGTCCTGGTGCTTCTCATCTTCAATTCACCCCACTTATTTTCTATATGGGTTTAGGTCAAGGAACTATGACCATGGAAGAAGCTTGGTTTTGAATAGAATCTATGATCCCACGTATCTGAACAAGATTTCCAGGCAGAAAAATAGGCCCGCAACATTAAAGATACAGCAGTATATTTCATTATACACATGGGGTATTTTTCCCTGTGTACACCCAACCAATCTTGAGTGTCTACTGCTAAAAAGCCCTTTTTTTTTTTACTTTCATTTGAACATAGAAGCCAGTTCTGTTTGAAGATCCAGTTGTGTCTAGCAAATTAATGTGCTAGAGTTTGTTTTTGGATTAGAGTGTTTTCTTTTTTTTATGATTATTTTTCGAAACCCTCCCAAACAACATGTGGTGATAGGTGCTATTTGATAAATTTGTTTGAGGCTTACTGACCCTGAGACTCAACTATTTTCTGCAATCCTCCAGCTGTGATCCTTAGAGAATTTTTGGCCACTCAGACTATCCTCCTCACATTGCATTAAGACAATATAAACGCACGTTCTCTTCCAGGCACATGTGTAACATGTTGATTGGGAATTCTTAATTATTGCCTGGAATTTTCAATGCTTTTGCTCTTTTCTACAAACAGTTTCTAATTTGTGAAGCTCAACAATCTTGTTCTGCACATCAGAACTATATTCTTTGGTTTTAATCATTATGATGGATGATTAAGGGAATTTGGCCTTTGTCTTCCCTCATATTTATATTCCTGTGAAACAGGAAGCCATGGCTGGATAATTTAATGTTTCTATCCACTGTGGTGTCAGAAAAATGGAAATATTGTAATATTCAAATATTCAAATTATTCTAGGGGTACCAATAATTGTGGCCATTGTGTATTAAAGAAAATTATTTATTTCACAATGTGATTTCCCTTATTTTGTTTATTTTAAATAAAAGTTTGATTTTTTTTAAAGGAAAGATCAAATGGGTAAACAATGTGGATTTATTTTTACAGCCTGCTGATCATATTTTACAAATGTATGAATAATTTTAAGGACAACTGTACACACACACAGAATTATCCTGCATCTTTTTAAGAATAATTCAACTGTTATGTAATAATTCAACTGAAATGTTTCATTTTTATTTGTTTTTATTTTATTTATTTCTTTTTTTCAACCTCATAATGTTTAATTAAACTGGATCTTCCAGTGAAAACAGCTTTTCTCTGGTGACGTATGCAGGACAAGCTTTATTTGCCTCCACTTTCAAGTACAGTACCTATATCTCAAAATTCAATCAACAACCGAACTGAGTCCACCTCCTACTTTTATGCATGTGTGTGTTTTGTACCTTGTTTGGATAAGGTGACAAAGGATGCATAGTACCCTCAGACAACTGTTATGATTAGATAAATGTTACCTGCAGGGGATTATTGAATATTTTTCAATCAACCACCAACGTTTCATTTCCACATAACTATGCTATGTGAAAAATAATGCCACCTTAGTAAATTAGTGAAAAAAAAAAATACCGTTTTCATTCAATTTTATTTAATTTGAAAATAAATCTTTAAAACATTGTATCTTACAGTAGATGTGCTGGTACTGGTAATGACACTGACTCACACTGGGACACTGACAACTCCCGCAGAGTTCTGAAGAATATTGGGAGTATAAATGTAATGAGGCCATAGTTTTGGGTAGTAGGCCAAATATTTATGAATTAAGAATATGTCATTTTGTTCTGTGGTACCTTAAGTGGTAACCCACCTTTTTTAAAACCACAGATCCAGTTGCTGACATGATCTTAATAAAAATCAAAGGAATATAAAAAAAGACATATGTAGTTGGAGTAGTGATACATTTTTGTTGGGTACTTGCACATGTTGGGGTGTAAGGGAATGAAGTGGATGATAGCCAAAAAAGAACTTGATAAATGAGAAGCAGACATTAATTTCCAATTGGGAAAAGTGAAGTAAGAGCTATAATTCCAAAGGAAATAAATAATGAATGGAGGGGAAGATGGGACAGTCGCGAAACAGACAGGCTTTATAAAAAGTCTCAAAAGTAAGAAAAAAAGCTAGATAGATGTGTTCACTGAAGCAGAACTGTTCATTTCATTTGGCCAGGTAATCACTTTCATGTTTTTAATAATTTCAACAATAGAGGTCATCTGATCTAAATTAACAGATTCAATTTGTAAATGTACAACAACTGAAAAGGTGGTGAAACTTAATTAAAAAAAAAAAAATAAAAGAAAGTTTTTTACTTTGATTTTATTTCACTTTCAAGACAAACAAACAAAAATAGGGGTGAAGGGCATATAAGTTAAAAAAAAGGCTGTGAATGTATCTTAATTAAATTTTGCTCACTGAGAAAATGGTGCTGACAGTGTCTACTGCAAAAACATGTTATCCATGTTCCACACATTAAAAACTGCAGTTCCTCAAGTATTTACTGTAAGTGCCTTTCACTCTTGATTATTCCAGAAGAAGAACAAACAGTATTTAGACACTGCAGACACTAGTGGTCCCTAGGCCAATATTGTGTCCTGGAGGCTGTTTTCTGCATTCAAACCATGTGACTTTAGAGGTCCTCATGTTTTTCGGGTGAGTCACCAGTTTGGGAACCTTCAGAATCAAGGACAGGCACTTCCTTATTCTCCTCTGATGACAGAAAAAAAAAGAGAAAAGTATGAATTTGTGTGTAAAACAATGAGGAGTGAAGAATTGATTCATAGGGTGGAAATCTGACTTTTTACTATAATTTGTATAATTTGATAACATAACTAGTATAAACATTAATTGTGATTGTTGTGTGTGTCTGGTGTCATTGGTCTACCGCTTACAGGGCATGCTGGAGAACAAAGCTATAATACATATCTATACTATACTGCATCTGGATTTTAGCTGAACCTTCCTGAACTTTTCTTAGCAAAGTAGAAACACTTGATACATCAATAACAACAGCTGAATAGTAAATGCTTACCCACACAATAACAGTACATATGGCAACCAAGTGAACAAAAAAACTATACATTTTGAACACTCCAGAGAATATACATAGCTGATAAAAATAATCATTTATACTAAGTTGTGAAGCATAAGACCGAGATGGTCCAAGTAAAGTGGATAGCTGATAGCTGATTTTTCAATTTATTCTCCCACATTACACAAGTCTCTACCTGCCCACACTCGCCCATCAACTCTTGTCCCACACCGCACTCTCTCGTGTCGAGTAGGCCTACCATGGGAGTGCAGGTCTCTAATCCACTGGCACTGGACTCGACAACAGAAGTTGATGCATTGCTCTCCGCACCCAAGAAGTCTTACCGAGCCATGCTGCCCTTTCGCAGCGGTAATGCATAAAGACCTTGGCTTGTTACTATACTCTAATTAATATTTTGGAAATTATAACATGTTAAATTACTCTGTTACTAAAAAAATAATCAAATTACAGTAACGTGTTACTAAGTAATGCATTACTGCCAACACTCTCCATAAGTGCACTTAGTACCAGACTACCTTAGAAGAAAGATCTTTAAACGTCTTTCTAGTCATTTCATTGTACAAGCGGCTGAATGTTCTGGACACTAAAAAGAGGAGCTAAGTGGTCAACTGATCACCACCTTGTGGTGAGTCGGTTAAGATGGCAAGGGAGGCTGTCAGACAGACTTGGGAGACCCAAATGAAGAGAGAGGGTCAACTGGGAATGTCTGGCTGAGGATCCTGTCCGAAAATGAAACCATCAGGCAAGGCAAGGAAAACATGGTCCTGGTTCAAGGCTGTTGTAAGGATGGACATGGACTTACTGACCTCGCCAGTCTGGAGATGGAAGGAACATTTTGAGGATATCCCAAGCCCAGAGGACATGCACTCACATGTTAAGGCTGGGTTGGATTACTCAGGGAAATTCTGGCCCATTTCCCTACTAGAAGTCACTGAGGCTGTTGAAAAGCACAGGAAGTCGAAAGGCTGTGAGCTGCATCGAGCGGGCACTTTAGGTGCCGCTTTAAAACAGATAACAAAACAGTATGTATGCTGTATACTATAGTGTATATTTTCATATCATTATAAAGTAATTAATTTGTCAACTTGACGCTGAATGAGTAGAGAAAGAACAGCAGTATTTTTACAGTAACGCTAGCAAAGCATTAAAGTTTACTGACATTCTTAAGTAAACCGCAGCTCCTTAAGGACGTGCACACAAAAAGTATTCTCTCCTTCCTCTCTATATCTATAACTGAATGGACCCAATATGTCATTTCTTTTTTTCTTTTTAAGAAGAGCATGGACAACAAAATCTTCCTCACTGCTTGAAGATTCCATTTTGTATTGTTTTGCGATTTTTTTCGCAAGGATGAATTACTACGCATTGGACTAGGGCAGAATAATGGCTTGTTTCCACCGAGTGGTACAGTTCAGTTCAGTACAGTACGGTCCGCAACTGTGTCCGTTTCCATTGTCAAATATTGTCAAAACTTTTTTGGTACCCTTCCGCTGGGGTACCTAGCACAGCAAACAGTACCAAAAGGGTGGAGCAGAACATTCATTGGTTGACTAGAATCGTCACTTGTGTGTGGTACATGGGGATAAAGTGTTATTATTTACATCAGAGTCCACAAACACATGCATTTTATAATTTTATATTTTCACACAGACAATAGCTGTTTCTCAGTATGCGTTCTTGTCTGTCCTTGTGAACTTGTGAAACGTCACTGCCCAAAAACCTGCATAATTCTCAAAATATTACTGTTATTATGTCAGGAAATGTAATTTTAAGAGTTTTTTAAGCGAGAATGTAGTTGTTTAAAAATCTGTGGTTTATTTATAAAGAGAGCGCCTATTTGAACATTTGCTATGCCGATTTATATATATTGAGCTTTATATATAAATTTGTCAATTTGTTTATAAAATGACAGATCGTTTTGCTAGATAAGACCCTTCTTCCTCGGTTAGGATTATTTATAGCCCTTTGAAGCTGCATTTAAACTGCAGTTTAGAAGTTCAAACTTGGGGGCACTACTGAAGTCCACTATATGGAGATAATTTCTGAAATGTTTTCCTCAAAAAACATAATTTCTTATCAACTGAAGAAAAAAAAGACATGAACATCTTAGATGACAAGGGGTGAGTAAATTATCTGTAAATTTTTGTTCTGGAAGTTAACTTCTCCTGTAATAGTGAATAGTGTTGCCTATGCTAAAGTGTTAACGAATTTTCATTTCTGGATGAGGTGTATAAACACAGTACAAGGGTCTATTCACACCAAAAGCGATCATTCACTATGAATGTGCTCTGAAACGAGTAGTACACCATCATATAAAGCTTCCTTCCATCTTAAGACACTCCTGGTGTATACACTGCCTCCAGTTACTCAGTTATTCTACAAGCACACAAAAGTGAGAAAACTTCAGTCATTGCCATTCAAGCTATTCCCTGACGAAAAGTGATACCTGTGCAGGTGCCTTCTTCATCCTTATAGCCATCAGCACAGGTGAGGCAGTTATTGGCACCAGGTCCTTTGCAACCAGAGCATCTGGTATCGCATTCTGAGATATCAAACAACAGTAAAAAAATTTTTTTTATAGTATCCTTGTTTTACAAACAAACAAAATTATGGATAATTTACAGTTAATAACCTAATAAACTAATCCTAACTCAGAACCTACAGTAAGCACATGTTGGCAATTAATATTACTTAGGACTTAGTACTATATGTGTAATTACACTGTTACAACAGCACCTTAAATAAAGGGTTACCAAAACAAAATTAATTTTCCTGTTAACATTGGATTTAAACAAACCTTCACAGGAGAAAGAACCATATGTGTTTAGGCAATACTGGTCATCTTTGCACAGAGCTGGATCTTCAGTGCATTCATTTATGTCTGTAATGGAAAAAACACAGGAGCAATTTTGGTAAAGACAAATGTATGTTCTATAGAAATACATATCAAAATCGCCAAAAATGTGTAAAGGTACTTAGTAAATGTATATCCTGGCCCTAACCCTAATCAGTCACACCTGACTGATTAGGCTTTCTAGTGATCTTAAAGACATTGATTAGCTTGTTTAGGTGTGTTTGATTTGGGTTGGAGCTAAACTCTGCAGGACAGTGGCCCTCCAGGACCGAAGTTGCCCTGCCCTGATGTATAGAGTACTTGAAAAGTCACAATGCAAAAACTGAATATATATATATATACATATATATATATATATATATATATATATATATATATATATATATATATATAGTTGCAAAAAAAACAACAACTTTAACTGCAGATCCACCTAATAACTACAAACACACAAAAGAATGAAAATTCAAGTTACTCCCACTCAAGCTCTTTCCTGAAGAAAAGTGATACCTGTGCAGGTGCCTTCTTCATCCTTATGGCCATCAGCACAGTTGAGGCAGTTATTGGCACCAGGTCCTTTGCAACCAGAGCATCTAGAATCGCATTCTGGGATATAAAATAACAGTAACATTTTATTTTACAGCGTCCTTGTTTTACATGCAATTATGCAAAATTTACTGTTTCTAACCCTAAATCTACAGTTAGCACATCTTGGTATTTAATATTACTCAGTACTTATTTGTGCAATTACACAACTTGGGCTGGGCGATATGATTGTATATATCATAGCCAAACTAAACTCACACACAGAAAGCCAACTCTCTCAAACAGTATGCATATAACCAAAACACTGCAAAGTCTTCACTGAATTAATTAAATATAAATTGATTCTTATTAAAGATCCCAAACTGATTGCAGTCAAGAGCAATGAGTGATATTTTTAAATTTAACAAAAATAAAATAATAATGGCTATACAGCCAAAATAAAATTTATCTGCGTGTTAACATTGTATTTGAACTAACCTTTACAGGAGAAAGAACCATCTGTGTTCAGGCAGTATTGGTTATCTTTGCACAGAGCTGGATCTTTGGTGCATTCATTGATATCTGTAATGGAAAAACACAGGACCAATATAGGTAAAGACAAATTTATGGGCCTTACACATATATATTGAAATAGCAAAAAAAGTATAAAAGTTACTTAGTTAATGTAAAAAGTACTTGAATTGTCACTAAAGGACACAATGCAGAAACCTTATATATACAGTAGACAACATTTAAAGTGGATCAAAAAAAAGTCTTGTCCTAAGACAAGAAAAGGCATTGTTTTGTTTTAGGAACACTTTGATGAAGGTTTTGATTCACTTTAAATGTTGACTACTGTATGTCCTGTTGCAAAAAGAACAAAAAAAAAAAAAAACTTTTAAATGCAGATCTACTTTGTGTGAGTTAAGAATAAAATAACAGTAAAAAAAACATTGCTATACTTTATGATAGCACTCTATATGTCAGGGTGTGGGTTGCAGGGATGAGAGAGGACTCAAATTGCAGGACAGAAGGGCTTTAATAATCAAATAAAACAAAAACAAACAAAAACCACCCCATAGGGGAAAACACACTGGCTAGGCAAGACAAGGTTTGACAAAGAATGGCAGGACACAGCAGGGTAAATACGACAATGAACTCGCACGGGACTGAAAACACAAGGAGAATAAATGTGAAGCAAATGAGGAGGATAATGAGAGAACACAGGTGAGGCAAATGAACCAATAATCAGGTAACAAGGTAGGCGGGGTTAGACGAGACATGAAAGCACATGGCAAACAGAAACAAAACAAAAGTCATGTGCTCACACAAAACAAAAACACAAGCACATGGCCAGCAAAACAAAGAATAAATAAAACGAAAGAATAAATAAACACGTGGCCAGAAACAGACCGCGTGTCCAATAAAACAAAACACATGTGGACAGAGGAGCGCACGGCCCAAGCAAACTCGAGACCGCACGCTCCCACAGCAAGACAGAACATGAAGCGTGAGTGTCCGAACCCCGACACCAAACAAAAACGTGAACAAGACATAAGGGATCCGAACACCACGCTCCAACATGAAACAATGCATGCAGACAAGAGAGAGCACGCAGCTCGAGCACACTCGAAGCCGCACACTCACAAGGAAACAAGACAAGAAGGGAGCGTCAGGGTTCTACCACAAAACCTACGAATAAACTAGACAGAAGTGACAGAACCCTGGCACTATAATTGTGTGTGTGTGTACACTATTGTAAAAAAACAAACTGTTATTCATTTTATTCTTAACTCACACAAAATGTATCAGAATTTAATTTTTTTTTCTTTTTGCATCAGGACATACAGTAGTCAACATTTAAAGTGAATCAAAACCTTCATCAAAGTGGTTTGTGGTTGAGGTGGTTTCTATGGCGTTATTTTAATGACAAACGTTCAGAGCAAATTATTGTAATGCCAGGGCGCATCAAAATGCCTGAGCACAAATCTCTTTCCTACCAAGTGGATTCTCTTCACTCTCATACAAAACGGATGTGCTTTCTCTCGCTTACATCTGCGCACTCAGAAAAATAACCCAGAAGAAGAACCCAGGTAGGAAGAGCATGTCTTGGACTTGAAATAGCCCCTAAATGGTCGTCAGCAGCCTCTATGAAGCAGAGGAAAGCAATAGTGATGACAGAAGCAGGACAGAAGAAGAAGGAAACCTGATTAAAGCAGTAAGCCAGAAGCAGAAAGAATGCTAGATCTACCTGCGACATCCTACTACTGTAAATCATAGTAATCCAAGTAACCACCAAGTCTAGAAGTATGGCACAGAGGCAGGGCTTGACATTAACTTGGCTGTTACCAATCAAATTAAATTATTAACAAAACTGATCTTTCCACTGCAGAAGAAACAGAAGTAGCTTTAAGTAGCACAGAAGTGGCATTTAGATGCATGTACACATACAGTTTAATGAAGCTGAAATGTAGCATGAATGCATTTACACTGCAAAATTACAACAGCATAAATAATGTTATGAGCTTGGTGTTTTAAAATTTTTTTTTTAATATACAAATATAAAATGCTGGAAAAATAAGCTCATTTGAAATATAAAAGCCAACCGCCAATAGGTAGCAGCAAGTGACCATCTTAATCAATTAGTCATTGAAGCATTCATTTGTGCATTTTGCAGGTTGGTAGGTGTTAATGTCAAGCCTTGCACAGAGGATAACTGACCCCCCTGTACACTCTAAAAAAAAAAAAAAGCACAATTTGTTGAGTCAGCTTAAAATAATTTGTTACCCTGCTGCCTTAAAATTTTAAGTTCAGTCAACTAAAATACGTTTAGTCAACTTGAAATGTCAAGTTGTACTAAGTAACAACTTAGATATTTGTGTTTGCTAAACTTAACAGATGGGTAAGTAACCCACCTGCCTTAAAATTTTAAGTGGATTCAAATCAAATATATAGATAAAATAGAAAGATATAAGTTGTCATCTAGTATAATTTAACATTTCAAGTTAAATAAACTTTTTTTTTTGAGTTGACTGAACTTAAAATTTTAAGGCAGCCAGGTTACAAATTATTTTAAGTTGACTCAACAAATTATTTTTTACAGTGTATGGCTCCAAAGGCCAACAGCACATGTCGGCTGGTTGCAAGACTGTCTTGGCGCAGGAGTAGTTTAGATTAAGACATGATCAGGTTCTGCATAAGATGGTAGAGATCCTTGAAGTAGAGTTGGGGTACTCGGACTCGAGCCCGGTCTTGAGTACAATTTTTAGAGGACTCTGACTTCTCACGGACTCGGATGCATTTTTACTCAGACTTGACTTTCAGTGTGCGAAAGCCAAGTATTCCTTTGCTTATGTTCTCTTAAAAATGCCCGCCTTTGAGACTATTCATGTAAATGCAATCGGTTTTATCTTAAGTGATAAGTTATCTTAAGTTGGCAGAAATACTGATGTGTCAAAATATTTGATCTATACATCAGATCTTAAAGTGATCTAAACCTCCAGTCACCGACTGCGTCATAAATGTTAATCAAAGAACAAAAGAAAAAGAGAAAATCACTCACTGTCCTTGACTAAATCACCTATTAACTTTAATAAGAATCATCTATATTTAATGTATACAGTGTAGATTGTACAGTGTTTTATTTTTACATTTATTACTTCACAAAATGTCTGTAGTAGGCTCTTTCTGTAGGCTCTTTCTGACGTAAGACGCTCATGTCAATCAAATCCGTGGCCACAGAACAGCAGAATATGAAAGCAATGCACAAAGTCTCTCGTTATGTGTTTTCCTCCTGTAGAAAACCATTAACAATACATTAAGTGATATTAAAAGGACCAACTCCATATAGGCAAACAGACGTGCCCAGAACGCAATGTGTTAAACAGACGTTTTTCTCCCATAGAAAATCAATATAAATAAAACACAATGACATAAAAGGGCTGTAGAGATTATTCTAAATATGATATACGCAACGTTACGTTTATTCTGGGCTTACCTTGTTTTAATAATGAATAGGAGCATATTGAGTTCAGTCTTTATCATCTTAATCCGTTATGCCACATTATGCCACGTTTTGCAGAGGAAAATACTATATAGCCTACATATACATTATATTAATAAACTGTATATTGAATTTGATATTTTAATAGCACTATCTTAATACATTAATATGGTTTTCTACAGGAGGAAAACACTTAACAAGAGACTTTGCGCATTGCGTTTACATTCTGCTGTTCTGTGGCCACTGATTTGCGGGGTCTCCTACATGCATGACCTGTATGTTATGCTATTGAATCATTAAATTATTAAACTATTAAATTTTAATTGTTTAACCACCACAGCGTCTTGTCTCCATTGGCAACAAGTATGATTTTTGTGGATTGCAAGTGACGTCGCAGGTAGCAGAGTGTGCAAGTGGTGATTGCGAGTGACACTGTAATTTAGTTTCTTTTTCCTTGTCTTCACCACCTGGTTAGTGTTGAAAAAAAAAAAGACTGCAAGTTACGTCACTTGCGGAAGTGCTACTGTCTGAGAGAACAGGTCTGAGAGAAAGTCTGAAGTCTGAAAAACTGCAAGTGCATGTCTGCAGCCAGACCCTATTGGGGAAAGTTGATGGAGGACTACCAATCCCTTGTGGAGTTTGGGTGTAGAAGATTCATGAGAATATCAACACAGAATCTACTTCAAGACACTGAAATAGCTAGATCTGCACTGAATAAGTTTTAAATGGAAATGGCAGAAGAAGCAGAGAAAGTAAGTTTCTGGCTATGGTTAAGAAAAAGGGATAAAACAGGGGTATTAAACTCAGCTCCAGGAGGGCCACTGTCCTGCAGAGTTTAAAGTTGCCCTTCAGGAGCTTAGTCTGACACATATGGGGTATAAAGTGGTTAAGCTATTGTACTGCATCAGACTTGTAAAGAAGTAATGTTGGGATGGGAAAGTATGGGAGTTGCAGGGAGGTGGCAAGGAAAAGTCCCTGACCACAGGCCCACCACCAGGAGATATTATGAGTTTATTGGGGCAAAAAAAATCTGTTGAAAGTGGGCTCCTGGCTGATGACCTGCAGCTGGAACAAAGGCAAATAATTAATTTATTTTTCTTTTTACTATTCCTTCACCCAGAATTCGGAGGTGCTTTTCCAGTGGTATGTCAGAAAACCAATTCTTGGAAGTAACAGACTGTTTTATAATACAAATGTATGTGGATTGTTTTACAAATGTCTCCAATAAGTAAAACAGAATACCTATTATAAAAATAGTATAAGAGTACAGGATACATAGCATATATAGTATATAGAACACAGGAGTATTAAACATAAATAAACAGGTCAGAATAAGGAAAGGATGATCCCTTACATGATCCATATGTAGACCTTGAAATATTTTAGAAAAGAACTATTAAATAGCATTTACTATGTAAATAACTTCACTATACATACACAATATATAAATAAAACCTTTTTTCTTACCAATGCATGCAGATTGATCTTTCTCCCAGCCATTCCTACATTCTTTACAATCATGATTAGTTCCTCCAATGCAGCCAACACAAGACTCGTGACACTCTAAACACACACACACACACACACACACACACACAAAAAAAGAAAAACAAGGAGTAAATAAAATAGATAAAATGTCAAAAATTCTATAAAATCTCAAAATCTTAAAAACCAAATAATAGGAAAAAATTTGTCATACACAGTCATGCCTTGTGTTTGCTGGATGACAGGTGAGCCAGGGACACTACAATATTATAAAGCTCTAAAATCGCTATGCAATGAGTGAGTAAACTGAATAAGTGTAAAAACATATGAATGAAATAAACACAGCATAATCGCAAATAATAGCAGTGTTGCTGTCTGTGTGCCTGTTTATAATCAGAGCTTGAGCCATATGAACTAAGATAGTAAATCATGTAAATCTTATATGACGTGACATACTTTTCTTGTCTCACTTTCTCTTAGAGCTGGTCCATTCTTTATTTGTTCAGATTTGTATTATGCATAGTAGAAGTTATTTTGACAGTTTTCAGCCACAGAATATTTTCTTTCAACTCATAAATTCTCTAATTAACTATTTCATAAAAAGTAATCTTATTTGATATATATATATATATATATTACAATTATAATGGGAAAACACTGCTTTATACAAGGCATGTCTTTCAAATGAAAACCATAAAAGGGAGAGAATTAATTTCTGGTTTTATCAGAATACAGATAATTTTGAGACTGCTACAGATACAAATATTGGCTCCACTACACACCCCTAATTCTGAAACATATGATGCTCATCAAGTTTATTTTATGTGTACCTTTGCACAAGGAGAATGTATCATTCCTCAGTGCACTAAAATAACCATCACTGCAGTCCAGACAAAACTCCCCTTCGTATCCTTTATCACAACTGCACTTTCCATTTCCAGCCCTTGTTCCATCACCATCACATTTACCATTACCATGGCATGGTTTATCAGCTCCTCCAATGCAAGCTTAAAATAATGCAAAACAAGAGAAAATTTTAAACATTTTTATAATCTCAAAATGGTGGCATTAAAGTCTGCAACAATGTAATTACATTACAGTTTTTCTGAAATGCTAAAACACATTTTTTGAAACCATCACTCATTTTCTCAAAACCTTAAACACAAATCCAAATATCCAAACGAAATTCACAGAACCCCTGACATTTCACCTTTACTCAAAATCAAACAAAGCATTCAAATCATACATGTATTCGTCAATACTATACACACTACAGATCATTTATGGGATGAAATTACACTCAAAACGATTAATAAATGCACGCACAATTATCCATGTACTGGATCTATTTTATGCATGTATCTTACAATCCACAAACAAATGCCTTTCAATTTGAGTCTGGAATTCGGGATTAAATGATTGTGCAGCGATTTATACAAATACAGACATGTTTGCAAATAAAAATGTTCTGTTCTGCATTAATATATCATAAATTGCTCATGCAAAAAGGAATCAGTGCATTTGTGGATCAGGTGACACGCGTGCATTTATTGAGGTCTTGCTCGAGCCAATCTTGTTCAGTTCATTTGGATTTTGAGACTTCATTTTCGCAGTTTACAGCATTTCACGACGCGCACACACACAACTATCAATGAACAAGGCCAAGTGCAATTCATTAACGTGTACGCGATCCGAAAAATTCGCAAATTTGCGTCACTACACTGATGTGAAAAATGTTATAATTTGCATTAAAGTATCACAGTTTGTGGATGTGGTGATTAAAATGTTCAGTTGTGGATCAGACGACATGCGTGCATTCATTCACATCTCTTCTGAGTCGATTCTATTTGATTAATTTGAATTTTGAGACTTTCGTTCCGCCCTTTTAGCCTTGCCCAATCCACACACACACAGCTCGCGATCCACACGCAGCTGAACCTAAGAAAATCGGCGACACTAGAAGGCGCTATAGCCCCAGTCACACGTGCGCATTCCATTGTGTACGCTTTTATGAATGTTACATCGTGTTTTATTTGTTTCTTTTTGGTTTGGCTATTCTCTCCTGCCAGTTGAAATATAGTAAACATGTTTTATTGAACTTGTTCTAACAGAATGGCTTTTATTAATTTTGTAAAACAAGAACTTCGTCATGGCACTTTTTTTCTGTACTTCAATGACACGTTTTCAGTTTCCTTCCTTATTATTATTATTATAAGTGCTATTGTAGTTGCTCGTTTGAGCCATTAGTAATCGCACGTATATATTAAATTAATTATACTGTATTAAACCAGTGAGCCGTTTATAGCCTATTCCGCGCTCAAGCGGACGAATAAAGCTTGCTGACTAAATGAATGACAATGAATGTCTAGGGAAAAAATAGCTGTAACATATTTCATGTACTTATTGCTAAACTGTTTTCTGAGTCAGTGTCGGCTGCAGAGATGAAATTGATGACGCTAAATTCGCCATCTTCGCAGTAGGAGAGAAATTTCATACGACTTACAGTAATGAGAGAGTGTATGTTATGGGTTTGAAGAGGATGATTTTACATGTGAAGAAGACCTTTTTTGTCGGAAAGCCTGGTTTACATATTAAATAATAGATTTACATAATAAACAATAAATTGGTTTAATATAATCAATTGTGATGCGATCTGGGAAAGGAAATTCGAAAAGTAGGTCGCACGCAATGTTTTTATTTATTTCTCATATCGTAAGATGGGAGCACAACAACGTAATCTTAAGTACTTTAACTTAGCTGCTCACTTAATCTTATTATAATTGACTATTTCACATCCAGAAATGAAGGATGAAGTATTACTAAGAGGAAGAGTCCAGTGAACTTTTATGCACAGTGAACTGTAAACTTCAAGGTAGGCTACATTCGTGCTATCTAAACATACAAGAGATGATCAAAAGTTTGGTGACTATGGCCATGATAAAAAACGGAAAACAAACGTTAGTGTATTTGTGTAATGATGCAGTATAGCGCTCCTGATTCGACAGACAGCTCTTGTTAAACCCGTGAAGTGAAAGTGAAACCCGTCTCACTTTAAACCTGTTTTTCTCAAAATTCCATTCCTGAAAATCATATCTATATCAGCCAACTTAAGATACAGTGGGGATCGAAAGTTTGGGCACCCCAGGTAAAAATTTGTATTAATGTGCATAAAGAAGCCAAGGAAAGATGGAAAAATCTCCAAAAGGCATCAAATTACATATTAGACATTCTTATAATATGTCAAAAAAAGTTAGATTTTATTTCCATCATTTACACTTTCAAAATAACAGAAAACAAAAAAATGGCATCTGCAAAAGTTTAGGCACCCTGCAGAGTTAATATCTTGTACTGCCCCCTTTGGCAAGTATCACAGCTTGTAAACGCTTTTTGTAGCCAGCCAAGAGTCTTTCAATTCTTGTTTGAGGTATCTTTGCCATTCATGCAAAGTTCAAACGCTGATTTTTGTGGTGAGGACGTAGAAGAGGTTTTCTTCTGATGACTCTTCCATGAAGACCATATTTGTACAAGTATCTCTTTATAGTGGAATAGTGTACCACAACTCCAGTGTCTGCCAGATCTTTCTGGAGGGATCGTGCAGTCAAACGTGGGTTTTGACTTGCTTTTCTCACAATCCTGCGAGCTGTTCTGTCTGATATTTTTCTTGGTCTTCCAGATCTTGCTTTAACTTCCACTGTTCCTGATGACTGCCATTTCTTAATTACATTCCGAACAGAGGATATTGGCATCTGAAAACGCTTTGCTATCTTCTTATAGCCTTCTCCTGCTTTGTGAGCGTCAACTATTTTCAGATTCAGTTTTCTAGACAACTGCTTAGAAGAACCCATGGTGCTGATTGTTGGGGCAAGGTCAGATGAGTCTGGGCATTTAAAACCTTTGAGACTGACATCACCTGGTCTTTCCAGACGATGATTGAGAACAATCCATGACACTGTCAGGTCTCAGCTTTCCAAAGGGGGCAGTGCATGCTATAAACTCTGCAGGGTGCCCAAACTTTTGCAGACGCCTTTTTTTGTTTTCTGTTATTTTGAAAGTGTAAATGATGGAAATAAAATCTAACTTTTTTTGACATATTATAAGAATGTCTAATCTGTAATTTGATGCCTTTTGGATGCCTCCATCTTTCCTTGGCTTCTTTATGCACATTAATACAAATTTTTACCTGGGGTGCCCAAACTTTCGATCCCCACTGTAGCCATACTGTTACGTTTAATCTACGGAAATAGATAAAAAAAACTGGAAATAAAAACAGTTTTGAAAAGGGCTTCCCTGGTGAAAAAAACAGCATATGCTGGTTAGGTAGGTTTTGATGCTGGTTTAAGATGGTCCTTTGCTGATTCATGCTGGTCCTTTACCAGCAACATGACCAGCAAAAACCAGCAAAGGACCAGCTTAAACCAGCATCAAAACATACCTAACCAGCATATGCTGTTTTTTTCACCAGGGTGAACCCAGCTTTCATATGGTATCAAATAAAAGGTTAAATTTCACCATATGTTGGGCTTTCCTTGATCGCATCACACTTTAATATAAACGTGCGACTAGCCTACTAAAGGCTTAAACAAGCGACTATAATAGAACTTTAACATTACAATAATAATAATAATAATAATAATACAAGGAAGGAATAAATGACAACTTGTCATTGAAGTACAGAAAAAAACGTGCCATGACGAAGTTCTTGTTTTACAAAATTAATAAAAGCCATTCTGTTAGAACAAGTTCAATAAAACATGTTTACTATATTTCAACTGGCAGGAGAGAATAGCCAAACCAAAAAGAAACAAATAAAACACGATGTAACATTCATAAAAGCGTACACAATGGAATGCGCACGTGTGACTGGGGCTATAGCGCCTTCTAGTGTCGCCGATTTTCTTAGGTTCAGCTGCGTGTGGATCGCGAGCTGTGTGTGTGTGGATTGGGCAAGGCTAAAAGTCTCAAAATTCAAATTAATCAAATAGAATCGACTCATAGAGATGTGAATGAATGCACGCATGTCGTCTGATCCACAACTGAACATTTTAATCACCACATCCACAAACTGTGATACTTTAATGCAAATTATAACATTTTTCACATCAGTGTAGTGACGCAAATTTGCGAATTTTTCGAATCGCGTACACGTTAATGAATTGCACTTGGCCTTGTTCATTGATAGTTGTGTGTGTGCGCGTCGTGAAATGCTGTAAACTGCGAAAATGAAGTCTCAAAATCCAAATGAACTGAACAAGATTGGCTCAAGCAAGACCTCAATAAATGCACGCGTGTCACCTGATCCACAAATGCACTGATTCCTTTTGCATGAGCAATTTATGATATATTAATGCAGAACAGAACATTTTTATTTGCAAACATGTCTGTATTTGTACAAATCGCTGCACAATCATTTAATCCCGAATTCCACAGACTCAAATTGAAAGGCATTTGTTTGTGGATTGTAAGATACATGCATAAAATAGATCCAGTACATGGATAATTGTGCGTGCATTTATTAATCGTTTTGAGTCTAATTTCATCCCATAATCATTCGTTAGCCACTACATCAAAAAAATGGAGAACACAGTGTCCAGTGCTTGTAGTTACAAAAAAAAAAAAAAAATTTACGGTATAATTATTTAATTAATTATTTATTTAGAAATTATTTAGCAATAAAAAAAAGATACATAAACATACACACACTCCAAAGAAATCACACCTAAGTTTGGTGAATATACCAAAAAAAGGAAAAATACACACACATATGTATCTATGTGTGTATGTGCGTGTGTACATATATATGTGTATGTATATGTATATATCTATATCTATATCTATTTATCTGTCTATATAAAAATTTTATAAAAAATTTTCCCCTTTTTTGGTATATTTACCAAACGTAGGTATGATTTCTTAGGTGTGATTACTATATACTGTATGTATATATATGTATATATGTATATATAAATATATATACACACACAAATACATACATACAAAATATATATATTTATTTTTATATTTTATATTTATATATATAATTTACTTACTGTTGCAGTCAGGACCAAATGAGCCTTTTGGGCAGCACACTTTGATAGTCTCTATACAAAACCACTTGAACAGATCTGGGTGTTTTGCTTTCCTGCAACAAAAATGCAAACAAGTTTCATTTATTTTATTGATGCAATATAACAGACACTTTCAATAATGAGACTGAAGCCCAAAGTATACATACATTGTCTGCGTGCCGTATTGTATCGCACAGTGCACAAGGCGTAAATTATGTCATCAACAGTGTCCACACAGACTGTCCTTATGCAGTAAAACTCCTGACATCCAGGAATTGTAAAAAATTAGCCATTAGCCAATCATGCTTACACACAATAAGCAGCAGGAGGTTTTTACAAGAAAATGGATAGGCATTTTGAGAAGCATTCTGTTTAATGCGGGACAGTAACCTAGGGTGCTTCTCAATCAGAATGCTGCATCCTACTAAGGCTCCATGTCTCCATGTCTGCTGCTATGCTAAGAGGCATCGAAGGCACTTTATGGCATAGCCATGCAGCGCACCCTTATTAGACTCATTTTTGCTTTCAATATTGAGAAGGACTCTATCCTACTAGAAGCCTCAAAATGACTGGAAAGACACAGTCTCATGCCCATGCAGCTATCAGTGAAAAACACCCTCTCTACAAATGCGCTGGTTGGTGATATTTCACTCTCTAGGTGGAACAGGACAGCTGCGCCAATCTTTTTTTTTTATTATTGTGGTATTGTAATTTCAAGAGAGAAGAAAATAATAAACACATAACTGAAATGCAGGACACTGCTTATCTCTTCCAGAACGTGGCACAAATCTCCCAATTTTGGGACTGTCACACAGAATACAGGAGAGTTGGTCACCCTACCCTAGTATATGGATGCCACTTACTTGTCTTTCAGAGCAGTATTCTTATACTGAATACAGTTGATGTGGTATCAAAAACACTGCACAGTCAAATGAAGTATGCTTAGAAAGGTTTGCATATTCAACAGTGCACGACACATAACGGCACGCAGAAAAATGAAGTATACCTCAGTCTTGAGAATGAAGTCTTCAGGTATTATGGTACAAATTCTCCATCTGAGTTCCTGACCTCTTGAACCACCACATCTCAAAGTGTTCCTCATTTTCTTCCAACATGTGGTTGCACTCAAAATTGCTGCTGGAACACAAGCTCTCCAGTATCTCCGTCAGCCTAATCTCACTGAAGAAACCACACATATGTGACTTATAAGATGTCTACACTGATAGTCTGGGTCAAGACAACGAACTACAGTAGTGCATTTCATTTCATTAGTGCATGCAGTAAATATTGCTTTAAGATGTTTTGTGTCAAATTATTACATTTTCGTTCTTCTCACCTCGACTCATATTTGGAGAGTTTGCGCTCTTCCCATGCTGTGTTTCCACCACCAAAATTTTGCTTCGCAGTTTTTTCTAGACCCTGGAAAAAATGGATATGTTAACACTCAACAAGTACAGAGTGACGCTAACAAGTATTCAGACATTTACATCTCAATTAAAGACGTCTGAATGCCATTACTTTGCAATATGATATCAACGCAGCATTTGTAAACAAATGATGCTAGAGACTTTCTAAGAACTTGTGAACCATTTGTGTAGTGATAAGTGCAGAAATAACTTGTTTTAATATGATAGTCAGTGTATGTATATGTATGTGAAATCAGTTTCCCTCTACTTTACATGTGTCACATATGGACATATGTAGTAAGTTGTGACAACGTCCAAACACTTTTTGACTAGTTTTGAACGGCACAGACATTGTTTTACCATTTTATAACTAACAAACTTTATTTAATGAACTGTATTGCTTTAAAGATGTTACTTCTCTCCAAGACAGATAGATAGATAAATAAATAAAAAGATAGATACAAACATACATACGTACATACCTTGTCAAAATCGTCGACTATTTGTCTGCATGTTGAGCATAATGCGTTAAAGTCCTTTGTATAGACAAATCCAAATGGTAAAAACAAAATAATACCCAAGTGAAAAATAATATATGAGTGTAACATGCTTTATTGTCTAGCCCAAAGGTTATCCAATAAGAAAACACTGTTTTTCTAGGTTGTCACCAGCCAGTTAAGATGCCTTGAATCAACATCTAGTGTCTGAAATTATGAAACGTTTATTATAAAGATATGTAGAATGTCATTTTCACAAATTTCCATGCCGCCTTCTCACCAGTAAGACATTCGGATTTCCGCGTCAGCCCATCGGTAACATTGTGTCTTAATGTAATTGGAGAGTTCTCCTAGCCATCAACGTATGAGCCAATGAACTGCCGCCACGCGCGGGACAATAAAAAAAGATTCTTGTAACCCTACGTCACAATTCGCATGCTGTCTGAACTAAATAGTATCCGAGATTGCTATTTTTTTTTTGTCCAAAATAATATCCAGAATTAGTAATATATGTCATTAATTTGTAGACTGTCTCTTCATAAGCACCAGAAAATGAATAACGGTGTGATTAATAATCAGCAAGAACTGCGTAATTTTAAGCTGTAAATTATTTTGATTATTTTCTTGAATTTATATGATATTGAAAATAGTTAGTACTATGTATTAAAACGTATTAATACTACAAACAGAAATAATAGTCATATGAATACAAATATAGTGAAGATCAGATGAGCACTGTCTAATTGTATTGATCCGGAAGTATGATGAGTCCATGTGATGCTGCCATTCCAGAAAAAATAGATAGATAGATAATATTGTGCACTATTTTTATTGACTGATTGACAAGTTTGATTTTGATTTTGATAGGTTTTCACTTTTTTAACTGCTTATGGAAATCATCAGAAGACATCAACTTGGTGAAAAACATGTATTTAATGTTATCCATTCAGTAACACAATGTCAACATCACACATTTAGGCTAATACAGGTATAAAAAGGATTTTTTTCCCTTTTTGAGAGAGAGACTTCATTACCTACACATTAATAAATGCAATATAATGCAAAACATGAGCAAAGCTTACAGTTTTCAACACTGAACTGATTTCAGCTGAATAACGAGTGTTTACTATTATCTTTTTAGAGCTGCTTTACAGCAGAACTGAATTTTGTTTGCACCACTGAATCACTATTTTCTTACTTTAAAGCTGATGTCAATGCATCTAAGACCTGTACAATTAAAGTATTTAGTGGCTAGCCATGTAAGACTGAGCTCAGTTTGGGGTACAACCAACCAGCCGACACTCCATGATATCTTCTTCTTCTTTTGTTTGACTGGCAGGCTGGTGACCATTAATCTCTCAAACGACTAACGTTTTTAATCTTAAACAATTATGTTTGGCCCATCGTAACCAACGTTGGGAAAAATAACAAGTATCACGTGACAGCACATTGATTCACAATGATTCGCACCTGAATAAAGAAACTGTATAACGTTGAATTGAACACAAAAGTGAAGTGTAGTGAGTAAATAAATAAATAAAATAAAAATAAATATAGACCCATCAATTAATAGACCCATCATACCAGATAAATCACAGAAAGGGCAAATCACACCAAGCACCGCCCATGTCATAGCCTTGCTTTTATGTCAATTTCCATTCTATTCATTTATTTCTGTAGCTCATACTTTCGCGCACGCGCTGTGGTAGTACTACTAGTACAGCGCGCTGTGATGGCTCGAAGGGAAGCTGTTAATGAGCGTCCTCTCCTAATTTTTATCATCTGCATTGTATTTATACATTTGTTTATCTGTCCTTACACCAAAGTAGAAGAAAGTTTTAATTTACAAGCAATTCATGATGTTCTGTATCACAGATTTGATTTTGAAAAGGTAAGCGCGCATATCTCAAAAGCCTTAAAACAGCGCATTTGATTATTTCATTTATAACGTGTTCTCTTTGTTAAGGTTGTGTTTTAGTGCGTTAAACATAACAAGATTGTGATCTTTGAGTACGTTTGCTAAGAGTGCTGCAGCCGTGACGTCAAAACCCGGAAAAGTGTCCCATGGTGAATTACATACGGCTGCAGCACTCAGTTGTAGCACTGTGCTTTCGTGTTGTATAGCATTGGAATAATTAGACCCACACGAAGACTTAAGTTCTTGTTATTCCTGTTTCTCCAGTATGACCATCATGAGTTTCCTGGTGTGGTTCCACGTACGTTTCTCGGACCCCTGTTCATATCAGCACTCAGTGCACCAATGACATGTGTGCTTGCCCTCTTTCAAGCACAGAAGTTTTACACTCAGATTCTCGGTATGCCTGAGATCACAAACTGTAGCTTTAGTAACATTATTTTCATTTTGTTTCAGTTTCATCTATATTCTTCTTTGTTCCACAGTGAGAGGAGTTCTTGGACTATGTGTGATTTTGTCACTATGGCAGATGCAAAGAGAGGTCCGGAGGCAGTTTGGGTCAATGGTGGCCAGTCTTTTTTGCTTTATCTGCATCACACAGTTCCATCTGATGTTTTACAGTACCAGAACCCTCCCAAATGTGTTTGCTTTGCCTTTAGGTACAGACTATATGAAGTACAAAGAATACACTGATATTTTTTAGATAGAGTTTGACCAGTATTTTGGAGCAATGCTTATAGTTTTCTATGAGCCATTTTGTTATTTTGGTTTAGAAGACAAAGCTAAAGCAATGTAACTTTAATATAATGTATATTGTATTATAATATAATTTGTTTTACTGCTATATGGTTGTCATATAGCATTCATGTCATATAGCTTTGAGTGGTTTTGAGTACAGTATTTATAGTATAAGAGGTAAATTAGTTCATGTTTATGACTGGTTAAATGTCGTTAAGGTAATCAACTGAGTTTATCAATTAATTTCAGTGGCAAATATAAGCATATGGCGATAACACTGCTCATACAGTCATCTAAACATTTATTTACTTTACTGTGGCCAAAACAACAAGAATCAACAATAATAATACCACAAAAATAAACATAAAATTGTCAATGTAATAGCATCTTTTTCTGTTAATACTGGAACATTATTTTGTCTAACTTTTTGCATTAAATTTTCTCCAAATTGTGTTTTATTGAATAGTTTTGCTGGCATTCACATCTTGGTTGGCCCAGAGACATGGCACATTCATTTGGCTCTCCGCTTTGGCCATTATTGTGTTTCGCTCTGAATTGTGTCTCTTTTTTGGCCTGATGCTGTTGATGTCACTCCTGAGCAGGAAACTCCATTTTCTACAGTTGCTTTACCATGCCATACCTGCTGGTGTTTTATCCTTGGGTCAGTGATGCAGAAGTACTTGTTTTCTATATTTTATCTCAGTATTTTGTTAGCATATATCCTGATTGTCTGAAGCTAAATGTAGACTTTTCCATTTGCTCAGATGTTTTGCTTCTTATCATGCACAGACACAGACCTTCACAGACTGATGTGTGTTTGCTGTCTTTTGTAGGTCTCACTGTCATGGTTGACACAGTTTTCTGGAATAAGCTGCTCTGGCCTGAGGGTCAGGTACTCTGGTACAACATCGTCTTGAATAAAAGCTCCAACTGGGGAATATCCTTTTGCAGAATTATTTTAAAATGCTTGTAGTTCAGAGGAATGGTTTAGTCAAAATAAAATATTCGGTCATTGTCTCTCATGACAATCCCAACCTGTATGACTTATGTTGAGCACAAAAGGTTCAACAGGTTGCTCTTTTCCAATTACAATGAATGTGCACTGGAACTTTCAAGATTTTCAAAAATAACACAAAAAATATTCAAAAAGTAGTCAATGGGACTACTAGTCCATAGGACTAACAGGTTTGTGATGAGTCTACATTTGTGTGGGATAACGCAAGTAATAGAAAGGGTGGCCACTTATTGCATGTATACGCATTCATGCATGATTCTGTCTCCTGTCAAAATTTTGTATCTTTCCTTGACTTCTTCCGTGCCTCAAACTTTCCCTTTTCTGTGGTACTTCTACTCGGCTCTCCCTCGAGCTCTTGGCAGCACAATGCTTTTTATTCCACTCGGCCTGTTGGATAGACGAACAAGAAAACTGCTCATCATAACTGTAGGCTTCATTCTGTTGTACTCCTTTCTGCCTCACAAGGAGCTTCGTTTCATCATCTACACCTTCCCTGTGTTCAACATGATTGCCGCCTGCGGCTGTTCCTTTCTGTAAGTTGAACATATTTTGATAGTAATGATTTGATAGTTATACTGAATTTTCTTGCATGAAACCCATTTTACTTCCATAATGTGGTGCATTTTAGAGTGAAACGGAATAGTGAATGAGAAAAATGTAAAAGATTTTATTTGATCTATTTGAACATTTTGATTGGAAGATAAAAATATAGGTGTACCTGAATAGGGCCAGACTGAGAATTTGCTAAAACAAAGATTAAGTAACAAGTTGTTAGCAGTTCATAGTCTACTTGGCCTAAGTGACATGAGAACAAAAGGAAATGCATGTAAAAAGAAATGTAGAACAGTCCCTTACATCCCTTAGTAGCAAGCTATACACAACACTGACAAGGACGAAATACCTAGGATTTTTAAATAGATGAGGAAGAAACTTTATCACAAACCAAGACTCACCTGGAAAGCCTCATCCTTGACACAAGATGTTAACTGAAAATGTAAGAACACTGGCAATTTAGTATATATATTTTTTAATGTTTCCTGAGATGTACTCCTGAACTTCAGTGCAGGATTGTAAATTTTGCACTTAATTCTCTTTCTTGAATGTTCCATGCATTTATTTACTATAGTTCAGTGGTTCTCAACTACAGTCATTGGGGCCCACTGTTCTGCACATTTTGTATGTTTCTGAATCTGAATGTATGTTTCTCCTGACGAGCTAATAATCTAAATCAGGTGGATCAGTGGGAAGACTGGAGTATTCTTACTGCTATAGTTAATCCACACAGATGCACAGATCAGATATGTATTGTGTAATTTGAAATCTTTGTCAGACAGTAAATTTGCAACCACAAACTTTACAAACTTTATAAACTAATCTCTAGAAACATAATCTGAAACAGCATTTCATGACCATTATGACCTATATTTAAATTTACAGATAATTTACTCGTGTGTTTGTCATCCAAGATGTTCATGTCTCTCTTTCTTCAGTCATAAAGAAACTATGTTTCTTAAGGAAAACATTTCAGGAATTATCTCCATATAATGGACTTCAATGGTGCCCCCAAGTTTGAACTTCCAAAATGCAGTTTAAATGGAACTTCAAATGGCTCTAAATGATCCCAGCCGTGGAAGAAGGGTCTTATTTAGCAAATCGGTCATTTTCGAAACAAATTGACAATTTATACACTTTTTAATCTCAAATGCTCGTCTTGTCTCTGCAATGCCAATGCATACTCTGTGTAATCCGGGTCAATACAGTTAGGGTATGGCGAAAAACTCCCATCTTGTTTTCTTCTTCAACTTCAAAATTGTCCTATGTCGCTACATCGTTTTTTTTTTTTTTTTTTTTTTTTGTAAAGGCCGTTTGATCTTATTTGCATGTTCACTTTGTAAACACTGGGGCGGTAGTTCTGCAGCGATGTAGGATGATTTTGAAGCTGAAGAAGAAAATGAGATGGCAGTTTTTGAGTACATTATCTGTAAATTTTTGTTCTGGAAGTGAACTACTCCTTTAACGGAACGTTCTTTGTCACAAAGTGGTTTACTGCTTTTATGCATTAGCAAATCGACTAACTGTTCAATTACACAGTTCCTGTTAGTCACGTGAAAATCAACTGTTAACTATATTGTGACTATATACAGAAAACAATCAAAGATCATTCGCTTTATAATCACTGGAGCAGTGCAAGTCACCCCGAACTCTTTTTCCAGCAATGAGAGGAGCTGTTTTTGAAGTAAACTCACTCATTGTAGAGAGAGATGCACAGGCGCATAATTCACACACAAAACTTTCATCTCTCTTTCAAAATGGCCATATCTGAGAGAAAAAAGTTTAGCCATTTCTAATTATTGAGGGGACTAGCCCCCTTTAATGTCTGTGGTGGTTACGGCTATGATCAGACATGAAAATATGTTGTGGGACTTTTTTTTTTCTTTTGCAAACATTTCTTTGAATAACATGGCTATAAACATGAACACAAGATTGAATGTAACATATAATTGTTTGTTTTCTTTCATTAAAATCTTTATTAATGCCAAAAACGCTTACACTTATGGGGGAAATGTTGCCATATCCGTATATGACTCGGAGGTGGTCTTATTCAAATAGCTATCTACGTAGAAACCGGCTGTAAATTTAAACAGCTTGGTGGATGAGAGTTTCTGACGTTGCCCATAACAAACTAGCTATGTGTGACAAAATGACTCGATAAACGTCAGTGCTATTAAGCTATGCATTTCTTATTCATGACCACCCTATTAGTAATACAAACAATTAAAATTTTCAGAGATAAGCAAAATATGTCGGAAAGGATAACTAGTTGTGACTATTGTATTGCAAAAAGTAGCACTTAAATGTTTAAAAGTTTTATGAAAAAGAAAAAGACAGAAAGATAAAAAAACATAATTTTAAAAGAGAAGAAAGATGTCATTGAAGAATTAAGTCTGGTCTGTGGCCTTAAAACAGTTGCCCAGGAAGGCAGAGCTCCAGTAGAAGGAAGAGGAGCATATCTAAGAACAGAGAACACCTAAAAGAGATCAGAGCTTCATTACAGTCTTATTTTTTTCTTTCCTTGTCCATGTGGCTTAAACCAAATTTGATACATTCAAAGAGACCAATCAGCAGATTAAAGCTGTACTAAATGTGTTATAGTTTGCTTACACTGTTTTGGTGTGGCACAGGTGGTTTTAAAAGGAAAACAAATATCTTTGTTAATTTTTCTTCTGTTTTGTTACAGTTTGAAGAATTACCACAAGTCATGGATGTATAAAATTGGCTCCATAGCAGTGGTAGGACATTTGATGTTAAATGGTGTATACACAAGTATCTCTCTTTATGTTTCCCATCACAACTACCCAGGAGGTAAAGCAATGCAGGAGCTACATAAAATAATTCCAGCAACAGCAGGTATATTGATTTTGATTGCATGTTTGTATTGAATTATTGTTCAGAAATAAAAGCATTCTGATTAAGTTGCATACTTCTCACACAGATGTGTCATTACACATTGACGTACTTGCTGCTCAGACAGGAGTCTCGCGTTTTCTAGAGATAAATAATAACTGGAGGTGTGTGACCAATCAGTTTTAAAAGAAAATGCCTTACATGTGCAATATTGGTGATTTGATTTAATATTTTTCTTTAATTTCCTAGATATGACAAGAAAGAGGATTTGAGTCTCGATGCAGTTATGAGAACATATTCACACCTGTTAATGGAAGCGAATGCAACCAAGATATTTCTTCTCAAAGATTCTCACAAACCGTTGGTTTTCATCTCAGGATACCAAAGCCTTATATTTGAGATGTCCCAATTTCCACCTCTCAAAATCAAGCTAAACAATAAGCTTGTGCTGCTAGAAAGACATTCAAATAATGAACCCAGTTATTGAAAGCTTGAACTGAAATTGTGACCATAATAATTGTTGAATAACATATTCCATTAGCTAAACAGGGACAAATAAATGTTTACAGATGTGGTTATGTGAATTCTTTTGCTGGTCTGTTTTACTAAGAGAGCAGTCCTGAGTTAGGGTTTTTGAATGGCATGGTCATTTGCTCACTGCTTCCTTTGTAAAGAATGTAAACATGTTATCACTATGCCCCCCAGTGGTTTGTGTCAACAGTATGCTTTGCCTGAATGATAATATATCTGTGGTTTCAGACGTTATTAGCATTTAATATCATCATTTATGTCATTCCAAACCTGTATGTTTTTTTTTTTGCAAAGACAAATCAAGATATTTTTAAGCTGGTAACCAAACCATTTTGTTGAGCATTGACTTCTATTGAATATACAAAAAAAAAAAAAAACCTGTTCCACAGAGGCATGAAAGTCATAAAATTTTGAAATGACATAATATTGAGATTATACCATTCGTTTAATATGTATAAACAACTCGAACCAACTTATGCTATATAGGGTCATCTCAACATCTTTGGCTGAACGCAGAGGAACACCCTGGACAGATGTTTAGTATTGCAATTACTAAAGTTCAGCAAAACATCAAGTACCATTAGTCCTATGAGAACTACAGACTTTTTAGAGTTCCAACATATAGCACAATAGTGCTTCGGCTGAGTTGCAGTCCCAGCTCGTTGTCCTTCCCCTATCTTTTCATTTCTCCTTCAATAGATCCCTGAAAAGACATCCCCCCCCCCCCCCTCCTCTTTTTTTCCAAAGTAAAGCTAGTCCTATTAATATCTAAACCTCTTTCCCTGCATTTTCTCATTTTAGATTAGAAATAGATATAGATTTAGCAAGACAATTCAGATTTGGAAAATACATAAAGTGACAATAATCACAAGACATTAACAAATTTAAAAGCAATATGGTTTCAAAGTGTAAAAGTTTATTTACAAATTACTACATAAAAAGAAAAGAAAAAAAACCCCTAATTGTTCCAGTCTGAGTTATTCCTCTATCAAATTATATTTTGGAAATTATTTATAAAATGTACAGTACATTTCCTTGATGTCCCATAATTTAACCCTTTAGATATTTAAAAAAAAAAAAAAATTGTGCTTGACAAATTTTCAAAAAAGATTTTAACCTGAAAGTACAGCATTATGTACATTTTAACAAATACAAACAAAACAATAATCAGCAAAAATAAAAATAACCCTAATTCTAACAGTACCATGAACCACAAAAATCACAGAATTAAATAAAATACATTTAAAACATCTCTCAGTCACAGCATTTATTTTGGGCCATGTATTTATATAAAAACAGTATTCAGCATGTAGTTTCAATTTTATAAAATCATTTAAATCAGAAGACTATGACTTGCTTTGCACATCAGTTAATATTTACAGCATGTTGACCTGAAGTAGTTTGTATAAGGCACAAGGAGAGAGAAGACAAAGATAAAATTAATTTTATAAAAGGAATCAAAGTACAGCAACAAACAATATCTACCCCTATAGCTAGCTAACCCTCCCTCCCTGAAAACACTTTTCACCAGGAATAAGACTCCAGTTATCAAGTGTACTTAACAGTAGTACTCAAGCAATCTTTTATTTAATTAAATATCATCCAAATGCTCTGTGAAGAATATGAACCTCAGTAAAATGAATTGTTTAGTTAGGCCATCTCAGAAAAGTTACTTGAGTGGTCCTAGGTTGAGGTTCATCTGAATCTAAGAAACAACCTTGCAAATATAAATACGCAATCATCAGTACTGAAAATATATCAAAGGAAGGTTGACCTTTAAAAATAGAAGTCCTTCAAGATTTTCTAGCAATGGCCGGGACTGATTCAGGGCACAGTTGACACTTGATGTGCTAAAAAGCGTGTCTGCTGGTACAATGCTGGGTGGACAACCCACATAGCGTACAGCTACTTTGGCAAGTTCAGGCCACAGTAACTTCTTTAGGTTCCAATAATCCAGAGGATCACAACTCTGGTCAAGAATGTCTTCCTCCAAATACTCCAGCACTGCAAGCTCCAATGATTTTGGTCTCTCTTCCTGCCTGATTTTCTGTCTGATGTCATCCATTAGAGCCCAGAGGTTTTCTTTGTTTGAGGCCAAGCTGTTTGATGAAGCTGGTATTTCACTGCATCCGTTTGACAGTGGTGGTTTTGTCTCCGCAGAGTTAGATGTAGACACCTCGAGCTCTTGTATGAGGTCATGCTTACACTGCTCTGCTTCTTCCTCAGTAAAAAGGGAGGTCTTATACCTCGGGTCCAGCATGGTTGCCCATATGTACCTGGGGTCATGAAGTGTGGGGGACATTTTAGTCACCATTGCTTCCTTTAAAGACTTGAGCATATTGTCAATACCCATGGTCTCATCAAAAAGCATATCTATTTTTCGGTTGAGTATGTGAATGAGTGGAATGACCTGACCTAGTGTTGCGGTGCGATTGCTCATCTCCCGGCAGGCTACCTCAAAAGGCTTAAGAGCATTGCAGACAGACTGCATGACTTCCCACTGGTCACAGCTTATCAGTTCCCTGAAATTGCACTCTATTGACATCTCATCAATGGCTTTCTTTTGCTCTACTAATCGCTGAAGCATAAAATATGATGTTTTCCACTTGGAGGGAACATCCTGAACCAGCTGGTTTTCAGGTAACTGATAAGCTTTTTGCAGCTCTGCCAACTTCTCCTTTGCTTTAGCAGAACGATGCACTCTCTCACAGATTTTTCGAGCAATACTAAGCAAATTCTGAACCATCCTCTGACTTTTTATGGCTTCGTTAACAATGAGGTCTATGCTATGAACAAAACACTGCATGGTGGTGTGATCACTGCTCTCTAGTATGCTTCCAATAGTTTGATTATCTGTGACGGTAAATCCAATTTTAAGGCCTGAGGAACCAATCCATGTGTCCCAAAGATATTCGAGCTGCTTCTGTATGTTCAGCACATTGTAGTCACAGTCAATTGACGAAACACCAAGTAGGGCTGAGCAGTGGAAATCTTGCCCCTGAGGCAGAACTTGAGACTCAAACGTTACCCAGTGGGCTGTAAGAATCAAGTACTCTTGAGTTTGGCTGCTCACCCAAACACTTGTTGTGAAATGGATGATTCCACCTTCAGCCTCCTTAAGGTGGGTCAGAACTACTTCTTTCACACTTCCATACATTTCAGGGATTGCAGTGCTGGTAAAGTAGGATGAAGAAGGTAGAGAATACTGTGGCTGGAGGTATTCCAGTAATCGGTTCAGGCCAACATTTTCCACTACAGTTGATGGCTGAAGATCCAGTGCAAGCATTTCTGCAATTAGTTTGGTGATTTTTTTGGCAGCTGGGTGGCATTCACTGAACTTTTCTGCATTCTCCTCATAAGTAGAAATGTCCATGAGCTCTTGCTTAACTTGAATTTCAGCAGATGACACATCACCTGAGATATTACTATTATTTTCAAGCACATGCCCATGAAATCTCTGCATGTGCCTAAATAAGCAACTAGTGCCTAAATTGGTTGTCTTTTTACCTCTGCTAATTGTGCGGCTACAGTGCAAACAGACCACCTTTGTTGGGTCAGCAGAGGAAATAGAAAAGTGATTCCATAGCTTTGAAGTCTTTTTGCTGAAAACAGGCAGGGTGTGGTGTTTGTTCTCAGCAGCAGGGCTGTCCTTTTCATTTGTTGTCATTTCGTCCTCTGCAGCAGGAGTACAATGGGGAGACTGTGGTGAGTGAACTTTGTCATTTGTGCTTTTTTGGGTTTTGAGAACATCAGGATGCCGTCGCATCAAATGTCTCATTAAACAGCTTGTGCCAAAGTCCCCTCGTTTACCACGGCTTATGACACAGGGACAATACCGACACAAAGCTTTGAGTTGGTCAACAGGAGAGACGATGAAATGATGCCATACTTCTGATTTCACCCGTTTCATTATTTTCTTGTTTTGTTGAAAAACTGAGCTCTGATCTTGGGATATGCTTAGCCCCTCAGTGTGTTCCTCTGGTGAGGATGACAGAGGTATATTTTCCCCTTTCAGTCTAAAAGATGCATCAAGTGAGGACTCTTGTCCAGACTGATATGTATTATCATTTGCCTCATCCTCAAGAGTCATATGCTCACTGTCATCATTGGGCACTTCGTCTGATATGGCATCAGAGCGATGGGAGGTACAGAGGAATTCCTTTTTTACCTCTGCAGAGTCTTGTGTGCGTGAGAGCAATGTTGGTGGAGTGGTGTAAGGCGGAGGAATGCTTGAGCCATGTCCATTTTCTTCAATGACTATGTCTCGATGAGCCCGCCACATGTGGCGAATAAGGCAGCTCGTCCCCAAGTCTTTCCCATTTTTGCCACGACTGAACTCATTCATGCAGTGAATACACACTGCTTTCGAGCTGTCAGCAGGGGATAAATAAAAGTGTTTCCACACTGCTGAGCGCCGCCGGGAACTTGAGCTCTTAGGGGCTGATCCAGAGCATTCACTCCCCAAGTCTGTGGCATCATCATTATGGTTGTTTAAGGAATGTGGGGATGGAACCACACTAGAGTCACTCTTGACACCCTTTTCTGCTTTTGGTTTGACCTTTGAGTCTTTGGACACTATGTCTGTGGCCTCAGCTAGAAAGGAGGACAATGGAGTATGGTTGTCTGTAGGGGGCTTGATGCTCACAGACAAGTCTCCATTGTTTGGTGATATATTGGGAGGTATTAAAGATGAATTATTGGACAAATTATTTAATGAGTCACTGTCTTGCAGAAGAACAGTGGGGTGAGCCCTTCGCACATGCCTCATTAAACAACTGGTACTGAGATCTTTCTCATTTTTACCCCGGCTGAACTCTTTCATACAGTACATACAGATTGCTTTGGTACTATCACGTGGTGATATGAAAAAATGGTTCCAAGCAGGGGATTTTTTTCTAGGGTTAAGGGGACTTCTTATGGATGATAGAAGGCTTTGTGTGACAGCATCCATTGCAACATCATACAGAGTACTTGAGTACCCACTGAACAAGCTACCATAATCATCATCATAACCTCTGGTGGCAAAGGGTCCAAAGGTCCCATCAAACGATAACTTTTCATCATCCTGAGCAATTTCACCCGTTTCATTTGGTTCTGCTTTGATACATACACTTGTTTCAATTTCTGAATTATTTATTTCAATGTTCTGGCTCTTATTGGAAATAGTTGGAGATGTTTGAGAATCATGCTTTTCACAACTTTCTGCTGTTGAATCCTCTGTTGAAAGCCCGTCAACCTCAGAAGATCCATCTTCCTCTGTGCCCTCAAATGACAAAGACACCAAAGAGGAATCTTTTGCCAGTGTCTCAGAGGGACAAGTATGGGGTTCTGCTTCCAATACCTCTTGAGGAGTAACTCTGTATGACTTAAACACATAACCATCTTTCCCTTCAATTTTTAAACAGGTTCCTTTGGCCTCTATTCTCTTGTTATCTTTGGAGCCATTATGCTCGTGGCTTGTATCTTCAGTCTTCTGTGAGAGGCCGTCCTCTCCGTCCATTATTGCAGAAAGAATTTCTGCAGGGAAAGAAAACTTTCTCTATTCAAAGCAGCTTTTTAAGTGTTCAAGTGTCATGGGTGTGGCTCTTTCTTCCATCCAGATGTTTACTTTAACATGTTATATCTGAGCCCAGATGCAACAGATATACTGACCTCCATTTAGGATAGTGTAAATCACTTGTGTTCATTTGTAGAATCTGAAAAATGAGATGGAAGATAGAAGAACATTAGGATATTTAAATAATTAACAGTATAAAGGACTCAAAGTTTATCTCAACTGAATGTGTGATTAAAAATGTTATATACACACACTGACAAAAATATATAAACATTTTTTAAAAAGACATTATTTCAAACTCATTATTGTTTTTTATTATAATTAAATTATTATTATGGTTTATCTGTTTGAACCAGTCTGACGATTTAACAGAATCACTGACTGACCTGAACTTCAAGTTATCATTACCTTCAGTAATAGCTGTCTTGAAAAGCAGTTTTATATGAAATTAATAGTAAAACTGTGACCTGTCCAACACTGAAATAATTCTATCACCTGCATGTGGCTGCTATGGGTGCCTAAAATTCAGTAATCATTTTGTGCACTTTAAAGCCTTCCAAATGGGTTGCGCCTGCAGAAGTGCTGTACCTGTATAAATATTCTGCGTGACATCTTTAATCTGGACCTGTAACTACACAGAGGTATAAGGCGGCTATACTGTGATATCCACACATACTTAATTTCTTGAACTGCAACAGTGTTTATTTATTTTCCTCTATATAAACTTTTAATATTTGAATCGTTGGTTTTTTTTTCTTCCTTTTTTACCAAAATACCTCCATAATTAACAGTAAAACAAAGTCAAATAGCCCTTTCCTGGTTTTCACCTATTTATAAAAGAACATAGCGATAGAGCTAAATTCAACAAAACGTCAGTTGTCATCAACGCCAACTAGAGCCATTAACAGGAAAACAAAATATACACTATACATGTCAAACTAAGCTAAAATATTTCAAAGTAGAATTTGTTATATTTGATGAAAAGAATACATTAAATATAGTTTACATTTTCTGCCAACTGTCACGATACATTAAGGCATAAATTAAAAAAACAACAACAAAAAAAAAAACAATCAAAAATATACACTGAGCAACCTGCTATTATGATAATAATGACCGCATGCCGTTGTATGTTTATGTAGTTTGAATAAAATTGTGTACAGTTTATCTGAGGCGTTTCTAGTGAGGAAGTTGGGGTGCTGCTGCTGCTCATCTCAACACACGCTTTCGCGACCTCACGAGATGTAGGCGCTAGCTAGAGCGACACATGCTAGTGGCTAGTGCATTAGCTCGCAGACAAAACAACAGGAAAACACTTCACGCTTCTCTCTTACCATATGGACACAAAACTCAAATTACTTGTTTACATTTTCTTATTATTTAATTTGTAAAAACGACTGTTTGGGTATTTAAAAAGCCTACATGGAATCATTTAATCATGTAGAAAGAGCGTATTTGACTTAGTGACAACTCAATTGTGTGGTTACGTTAGGCCACACAGGACATAACCTGATGAGGCAGAACCGGATCCTGGTCGCACAAAACAGAGAAGCTCGTCGAACTAGCCGGGTCACTGGATCTAAACCAAAATCATGCATGCGTCTTACCGAGACAATGTAAAACACACGAGTAAAGACATAAGTATAGCTTACCTTTATGTCCTGAGGTTTACTTAAATGAGTTTCGGCTGTGAAATGGTTAAATAAAGCGTACGGTTGATCCAGTGTTGTAATTGAGTTGGTTGCTTTGTCTCCTGTGCCGTAAACAGTGCGCTGTAGTAGCGCCACACGGCGTCAGACGGAAGAAACAGGGCTCTATGGCGTCATAGAGGCTTTCGATATAGTGGGTGGGGTTATTAAAACAAAACTACAGAGTCATTCTATCCCATAGCTTAAAATAAGTCATAATCATGTAAATAAAGTTACAAAGCAATTAATTCTACACTTTGCATATCTATGCATATACAGGCAAACCACAGATAACAAAACACAAAAATAACGAGGGTTTACTAAAGCAAACACACGGGGTTTCTTGACCCAAGGGTCTCTCTCAGGGGCAGTCAGGCACCAGAAGGGGTGGGGCAAAACACACAAGCTCTTTGATGTTTAAATGTGTTTTTAGGTCAATTTAAAACATATTTTATTTATTTATTTATTTATGCTGTTTGGGAGATACTACATATTATTGTCTTCAACCAGCTTTCTATTGACTTGTATTTCCTGTTTAAAATTAAGTCACAATAAATATGTTTGTGTTTGTAGATATTCATACAACAATGTAATTATAAATGTAATTGAGATTTTAAATTGAGAATGTTCTTATTTATTTATTGTATTGTTGTACTCAGAATCCTTAAGCTGAAACCATTGAAATAACATAATCATGCCAAAATTTCAGATCACACATGCTTTGTTAAATTGATCATTTAGAAAGAAAATTTAATAAAAAAAAAACACACATAAGAAAGTACATTAAAAAGCATTTTCCTTTAGGAAATGTCATGGTCAAAACAATGAAATAAATAGCTTGTTTGACCCTATTAGCGAGCTAGATACGTCATGACGCCGTGCGTTGCGGGTGGGACGTATATTCGTAGTGAACCATCCGCATTGTTGTTGGTTGTAGGCGAAGAATCGTATCGCCTCCCGTTGCCGGAAAAGAAAAGACGTTGTCTGTGAATGGCAATCAAACCAAGTATTTTCGTAGTGATTAGGAGTTCATTATTATAGTCCTGGCGGCCGCTTTGGTTAAGCATTTGCAGCATCTCAGATTTGTCCATGCAGATTTACATTGGTGGTCCTTGGATGAGAACATTGTGTACGGAATCACTGCAGGCCATCTCGCCATCGTCTTAGAAAGCTGCTCCTTTTTTATCCAGCAGGTCAGAGGTAATACGATCGATCTTAAAATAACCATTATTGTTTTGCGATTTGCTGGGATGCACCTGCTTTATAATGTATGGGAATATAAGGTGATAAGATTTGAATGTGCATCTTCATGGGGTCTCAAAACAGCGAACTGCCTACATAGACAGTATTTCAGCGGATCATGGGCGACCCCCAAAACACTGCCGTGATGTTGTAAAAATAGTTCGATTCGAATGTTTGGAACGCATATAAAATGCCCAGAATGTTTTGAATCGTATGTTTTAATGGTGTCTCTTATTTCGCCTGTGATGCCTGAAAATGTTTCGATTTGAAAAGCGTCCTAATTACGCTTACCCTGCTATAGTAAGTAATGCTATCTTGCAGTAACCTAATAATAACTTGGTAAACCTGTAGTTGTAGAAATACCCTGGACTTCAGTGCCGTGGTATACATCAGTACCAAATAACACATATTGCACTGTGCCATGGTAACAGTACTTTTAAATAACTTCATCTGCTGTGAAATAGATAAGCTGTTTAGATGCAGTCATGTAAATCACCATGGTTTGATATCTGTGATATCTACATCTAATTCAGCTGCACTGTTGTATTAGGAATAACACTGGTTCTGTTCTGTTCTGTTCAGCTTTGTGAGGATCCCCAATGAAAAGGAAATCTCCGCCACACAAAGTATCCACCCCTCAGCAGCTACCTTTCCCTATCAAACGTTCTTCAAACCGCGAGACGTTGACTTACGCCCAGGCCCAGAGGATGGTCGAACTAGAAGTTGATGGCCGGTTGCACCGGATCAGTATCTTTGACAAGCTCGACGTCATTATGGAAGAGGATCCCATGGCACAGGAAATTATGGAATGTACCAGCAATAAGGAGAATGCTGAAAAACACCAGCAGGTTTTGGTACGTTCTGCACGCCTCAGAAACAACCAGCAGAAAAAGAATGCTGCTGTCACCGCACAACATGCTTTAGTGCAAGGCAGCACTCTTCCTGAGCCCAAATTCCGCAAAGTGGATTACAATCTCCCAGCAATCCCAAGCAGACCTTCTACATACTATGAGTATGAGGAGAAAACTTTAGAAGAGCTGAATGAGGAGGTGGAATATGATATGGATGAAGAGGACTATGCCTGGCTTGAGCTGGTCAATGAGAAAAGAAAGAATGAAGGTCTTAACTCGGTGTCCCCCAATGCCTTTGAGTTCCTTCTTGACCGTTTTGAAAAAGAATCATTTTTAGAGAGTCAGGGCCAACAGAGTCTCCATTCCTTAATCGATGAAGATGCTGTTTGCTGCATATGCATGGATGGAGATTGCATGGACAGCAATGCCATCCTCTTCTGCGATATGTGCAATCTAGCTGTTCATCAGGATTGTTATGGTGTTCCGTATATTCCAGAGGGCCAGTGGCTTTGCAGACATTGTCTGCAATCCCCAACCCAACCCGCTAACTGCATCCTCTGCCCTAACAAGGGAGGAGCAGTCAAAAAGACAGATGACGACCAATGGGGTCATGTTGTTTGTGCTTTGTGGGTTCCCGAGGTTGGGTTTTCCAACACGGTCTTCATTGAGCCTATCGATGGTGTCTCAAACATTCCACCAGCTCGATGGAAGCTTACCTGCTACCTCTGTAAAGAAAAAGGTGTTGGGGCTTGTATCCAGTGCCACAAAGCAAACTGCTATACTGCTTTCCATGTCAGCTGTGCACAGAAGGCTGGTCTGTTTATGAAGATGGAGCCTATTAAAGAGTTGACTGACTCAGGTGTACCCACTTTCTCTGTGAAAAAGACAGCCTACTGTGGGGCCCACACCCCAAATGGCTCCATTAAAAGACCGCTTACCATTTATAATGAAACTAAGACAAATTACAGCCTTTGTCAGTCGATGGACAAAAAGAGCAGCAGAACGAGATTAAAAAAACAAAAGAGACTTAAGAACAATGAGGTGGAAGTGATAGCCCCAGTTCCATATGCATCTGTACCCAGTTTTTCGCCTGAAAGGTTTGTTTGAATCTTTGATTTTATAAAAGCTGGTGAGATATTGGACCATTTTAAGCCATTTCCGTGTAAATCTCAAGATATATATCTCATCAGGCTAAGTATATGAATAGATATGTCTTATCTGGCACATCATATTATTTTACAATGATCATGCAAATTTTAAAACGCTTCATTTCATTGTATACTGTCACATTCTCCTACAGGTTAAGCACGATCCTCAATCAAGTTTCTTTACAGAGGAAGAAGGCATTTGGTGAACTTGTCTTGAATTATTGGACGCTTAAAAGATTATCAAGGAATGGAGTGCCACTCAACAGACGCCTCCAAACTAGTCTACATTCCCAGAAAAATGCACGGCCGGTAAGTATATGCTTATGCAGTGTTGCAGGAATAATTAATCTAAACATGAAAATATTTCTTTAAGCAGCACTTCACATTATTGCATTTTAATAATAATTTACTTGAATTTGAAAACATTGAAATGACAGAAACAGACAGAAGAGGAGACTCAAGCATTGAAGGAGCAGCTGAAAGAGTGGCAACGGTTGAGACATGACCTTGAGCGAGCAAGACTCCTGTTAGAGCTGATCAGGAAGAGAGAGAAACTCAAGAAAGAAGAGGTACGAGAACAATATGCTGCTTTTAATCAAGACAAGCAGTTATAACAGTAGTGTTTGCTAATATCTTTAGTTTGCATACATATGTTATTGGATGATGATTCTTGTGGTTCTGTTGCAGATTATGCTTCAGCAGACATTAATGGAGGTCCAACTCACTCCTTTCACAGTCCTTCTGAGGGCTGTGCTGGATCAGTTACAGGAGAAAGACCAAGCACACATTTTTGCAGAGCCTGTCAGCATTAAAGAGGTTTGTCTGCAGTTTCATGACCTTTGACTTGTCAGAAGGCATTTCGGTAGGTACAGTGTCTATCCTTCAAATAATCAACAAATATGTGATTTGAATGTCTAGTCTCATTGTGTTAGACAATAAAATATTAAAATCAGCAAAATCAGGGTGCACAATATACACTACCATTAAAAAGTTTGGAACCGGTAATATTTAAAATGTTTTTAAAGAAGTTTCTTATGTTCATCAAGGCTGCATTTATTTAATTAAACTACAGCAAAACAGTAATATTGTGAAGTATTATTACAATTTTAAAATAATGGTTTTCTATTTTAATATATTTTAAATAGAAATACACTTCAAAATATAATTTATTCCTGTGGTGGCAAAGCTGAATTTTCAACATCTATTACTACAGTCTTCAGTGTCACATGATTCATCAGAAAACATTCTAATATGCTGATTTGTTGTCTATCTTAGAAAAAGTTGGGCTGCTTAATATTGGAACCTGTAATATTGTTCCTTAGGATTCTTTGATTAATAAAAAGAACAATATTTATAAATGTATATATTTTTTGTTGTTTTCTTTTTTTAAATTCAGCAAGGATATATAAAATTGATAAATTGTCTATTTTATTTTGAAAATGCTGTTTTGAACTTTACTCTTATTCAAAGAATACAAATATTAAGCAGTACAACAGTTTGCAACATTGATAATAAATCAGCGTATTAGAATAATTTCTTAAGGATCATGTTACACTGACTGAAGACTGCAGTAATAACTGATAAATTCTGCTTCTCCACCACTGGAATAAATTATACTTCAAAGTATATTAAAAGAAAAAAAAAATCACACTAATTCTCCATATTAATGTACAAACAACATAAAGATATTATTTTAAATGGTTGATATTTAAAGTATTTGTTTAATGGCATCTTTTTACTAAATACTGTGAATAAAGGCACTGATACTGATGCCTCTATTAAATTTATTTTGCAGTTACTAGGGATAAAATTTCTAATTATAACTGTTCATCAGTATTTTTGTATTCATCATTTATTAACACTTGGAGGATATAAAAATAATTTAAGTGAATGTTAAACAATATTGTTTTATCAATGACACCCCAAAGAGGAGGACACAGTGTTGAGCATGGCTGAGCTGTTGTGCTATAACGTCATCATATACTGCAGTGCTTGCCAAATGATGTTACTGCAAAATTAAAAAAAAAAAAAAAAACACTATGTTATTAAATGGTGCATTTGAAACAACACCTAAAGCCCTCAATTGCAAAGCTGAAGATGAAAAGGATTTTTTTCTTTCTGCGTGGTAATAACTCCAAACATGAGTAACACACAAAACACACAAAGTAAGCAAAGCTTCAGAAGAACAACATTTTGGAGTGGCTGAGTAATAGCCCAGACCTATTTGGAAAGAATAGAGGAGGGACAGGAAGCAATAGTGGAGGAAAGAGGACAAATAAAATTAATAGATGGTGACATTGTCTTCTTATAGTCATTTTATAGCCGCATTGTGTGTGCTTGTCTCAAAAATTAAGCCACACAGATGTCAGTTCTGATTAATGTATTTATTCTTGCAAACCCAAACTATCAAGAGGCTTCTCGCATACAAACATTGATGTTAAATGTTTTTAACTTTTAATTTCATTAATTATGTAACATAGCATTTCATTACTTTCTTTTAATTTATTTTGTGCTGTTAACTTGTTATAACACGCTGATGTAATGTGTGATTCATGCGGTCACAAAATCAGAGATTCTTGAAATTTAAAAGTTCTCTTGTTTTATGTGAAGAGGCTTTAAAGTCAGTATCCCTGATCAGAATTTTGTTCTTTTTCATGTTCCTTACAGGTGCCTGACTATCTGGACCACATCTTGCACCCTATGGATTTTTCCACCATGAGGAAACGCATTAACGCACAAGGCTACAAGAATCTGGATGAATTTGAAGCTGACTTTAATCTCATTATTGAAAACTGCATGAATTACAATGGCAAGGATACATGCTTCTACAGGGCAGCTGTTAGATTGAGAGACCAGGGTGGAGCTGTGCTAAGGAAAACTCGCCGAGATGTTCAGAAAATCGGCTTTGATTTTGAAACTGGCATTCACCTGCTTGAACCACCCAAGACTGAGCCATGTGCACCTTTCTCCTGGGATGATGGTAAATACACAATAGCTATACTGATCAGGGTACAAAATCTGTAATCCTAATGGCATTGTATGTTTTTTTGCTTATGTAAAAGGGATTTGCTTGTGGACAAAGCAAACTACACACAGTGCACCCCCTGTGATGGTATGAGATCATTAGATTACATGTAAACAAAGTGAAAATTACACATGCATACCCACTGTTATCTTTAATCTGTTCTTCAAAATATAGCTAAACAAATGTTTATTCAAGCACGTCTTTGTGTCTAAGCAATGGCCTTTTCTTGAGAAAATAGTGGTCAGTTGAGACATACTGCTCAGTTTAGTGCTTCCTTAAGACTAAGAATCACTAATGGAATCAGTGAATCTGAATAGCAAGTCAGATCCGAATAATTAAATTTTTTTGCAGTTCCCATACCAACCTTTTAACAACTCAATCATTAAATGTTGGCTTTTTACTTTACTTTTTTTTTTCCACTTCAGTGGACCGCTTATTGGTTCCAGCCAATCGAGAGCACATGTCATTGGAAGAACAGCTAAGGGAGCTACTGGAAAAGTTGGATCTGGCTACTGCAATGAAATCCAGCCCGTCTCGGAGCAGACGACTAAAGCTGCTTAAAAAAATCATTAGTGATGTGAGGATGGAGCTAAGTTTAAAGAAGGTTCTTCCTTCTGTTGGACTGGAGAATTCTTTAGAAGAAGAAGCCGGCTATATCCTTCAAAAAGGTTTGTTGAAAAATATTGGTGTAAATGTTTTTTAGAAATTAACCAGTTGAACGTCTGTCAAATCCTTGTGGGTAACACTTTGACATATCACAAAACCACCCATAATACTGCTCAGTTTTCAGAGAAAATGTAAAAACTATGGAAACCATCGTTCTAATGGTTTCCTTTACAAATATCATTACAAACAATACAAACCATCAATTTTGAGCTATTAAAACCATTAAAAATGGTTTTCTGTGGTGTGTTTTGTGACATATTCCATTAGGATTTAGTGGTTTTAACAAGCCACCAATAAAAGGTGACCAGTTATCAGTAGATACCCACAGGGTCCATTACAGTTTCCATTAAAATCAATACATGTCCCATTATAACCAGTAAAACCATTACAAATTCTGTGATGGTGTCTTTTTTTTTTTTCTGAGAAAGTCTGTTTGAAAAAAAAGAAAGTCTGAAAGTTTGTTGTCAATAAATTTAATCTGCCATGCTTTGCTTTGTTTTTTTTTGTGTTAAATTTGTGACAGTTTCTTCTTGTTTCATTCCAGGTGATAAATCTGTCCCACCTAAGCTTGAGCCATCTGGTTCTGCGCCGCCCTTCATTAATGCGGGAAGTCATTCTGAGCCACCAAAACTGAAACCAGTTGAACCCAGTCCCGACAAAACCCGGCGCCACCAGGATAGTATTTCCCAGCCACTCAATGGACTCTCCCATCTGGAGTTAGAGGACAGTGATGTCAGTGTAGTAGCTACATCAACTCTGGCTGAGCCATCAAGCCCAGTAAACCGACGAACGTCTGTGCTTTTCCGCAAATCAAAAAGCACAAGCCCTCAAAAGCCCATGAGAGGTGGTGAAACTCCAAAGGGCAGTTCTCGGCTAGGCACAAAAACATTCTTGTCAGTTGTGATACCACGTCTAGAAACATTGCTTCACACTAGAAAGAGACCACGGAGTGCCAGTGGAGACAGTGTTGAGGACAAATTGCCCATCAAACGCCTGGACACAGGTAGAACGTGCAGGAAAACAAACAAAAAAGGCAAGACCGACACAGTATGATTAATATAAATGCACATCAATCATAAATGCACTTTCAGGGGCTTTCGCACCAGAGGGACCTTTTCATAGTTCCTAGAACTACTGGCAAAAGTACCTGCTTTCTGGTGTGGTGGCACACCGTTTGGAGGAACTAAATTAGCTCCTACTTCAGAGTAGGGTCTGAAACAGTTCTATAGGAGCCACCAGTGAGTAAGTGTATGCTGATTTGACAAACGCACGTGAATCGCTAGGCATTTTTAAAAAGCCAAGTAAAAATTTATTTCACAAACATGAAAAAACATCTGATAACAGCATTTAGCTACGTGTTGTCTGCAGTGTTTTCTCAGATGATATGTAACACTGCAAGTTGTCATGAGAGATTTAGTCAGATTTTCATGTTCTTTCAGTCCCGTAAATTTTGTGTTTCCATTCCATTTCCGTTATCATGAAACCCGTGACACAAAAAAAATAGCTCCAATCACAGAATCCTTCATTCATCAGTTGTTAACATTTGTAAATGTTGCGAACAAAGACGTCGCTGTCAGCCGCTTCAGAGTTCCTGCTGCCGGTGTGAATGCAACCATGAAAACGGCCCAAGGGAGAAATTGTTTCTCTAGGAACTACCATGCTGGCTAGTTCCTAGAACTACGAGGTGTGAAAGCCCCTTTTGTAATAGGCCAAAGTGCATTTAAGGCTTTTCAAATTTGTGTCAGTAAAAAAATGTAAAAAAGTGTGTGCAAAGTATTGCACATGTGCAAAATGTGATTTGTCATGCGAACAACCAGTCTGTAAAAAAGTTTTACAGATTTAAGTAGTTCAAGTAAGCACAGTAGTGGTTTCAACCCAAATATGCAATAGATTAGTGGAACTGATTTCTCCGTCTTTCTCTTTTTCTTGTGTCTGTTAGGGCGGCCAAATGGTTTTGGTCTGAACCCGGAGAAGGAGTTGGTTTCTAGCAGGCAGCTGGAGCCTCGTCGCAGGTGCGCATCTGAATCCAGTATGTCCTCTAGTAGCAGGTGGGTAGTTGAAGTCATGAAGCACTTTTGAGATTATCAAATTCACCGTTGTGTGACATGCTTTACTTCATCAAAAAACAATTTTCAGTAGCATTTTGCTTATTTCATGTCTTGCAAGACATTGTCTTTATAGACCATAGACGTGTCTAGAAAAGCTGCATGATTTGGGTGAAAATCTTTAAAAAAAATTTTTGATAAAAATTGCTATTGCAATAATAATAATAATAATAAATAAATAAATAAATAATAATATAATTTTGTGTTTGTTTGTAGGGCTACAGAATTTTGATAGACATTCTGATTATGTATCCATAAAGCTGTAAAGTATTTAACCCTTTAGCATCCTCACTGAGAAAAATGCAGTGGATTTTCTTTATTTCATTTCATGCCTTAAGAATCAAACTAATGGCTTAGGCATTGCCAGCACCGTGCTTAATAGTTTGAGCTGCACATTGCATCCACAAGTACTCAAACACTCTGATTTATCTTGATTTATGTCAAGTGCTTGAGTAGTCATAATGGACATCCCTGTAACCCTGCAGCATTCCTTTTTTTTTCTTGTAGAAATTTTTGTCAATCTTCCACACCATCATGTTTTCTTGTCTGTCTTTAGTAGTATTGCAGTTAATCTACCGAAGTGTGGGAAGGGGAAGCCAGCCCTCATCCGGAGGAACACAGTGGAGAATAAAAATGAGATTATTGCTTGCATCGAGAGTAGAAACTTTGCTAAGGCTGCTAGAATAGCTGCTGGTAAGTATCCACATCTGTACGCTTTTAACTGAACTGTAATTTGATCCCAGTATATAATCATAAAAAAAAAAAAAAAAAGTATGGTTCTTTTGTTTTGGTACGCATATGTACCAAAGAAATACAGAGTTGTTTAACCACTGCACATAGTGAAATTAATTTAAGTCTTCTAGCTTCATATATCTTCATTTCAATCAACAAACTGATTATTAAATTCCAAGATTGATTTTTTTTTTTAGTCTATGCTGATTAGATTTAGAAGTTAATGTAAAAATAGACTTATGTGCAGTTTGATGTGTTTGGATACACTTTTTTTTTATTAATATATCTAAAAATAAATAGCAAAACGAGTAGTTTGGGCTCTGTTGTTAATTGTAGCCTTTAATAATGTAGTAATCTGCAAGTGATCAGGCTCCCTATATATAGTTTACAACATGTGCTGAGACTTTTTTTTTTTATCCATAAGAAAATTGTAATCGTAATTGAATTCATTTAAAGACAGAGCCACCGTTTGTTTAGTAAACCACAGTTTATCAGAACAAGAAAGAGCTTTATTGCTGAGTGTTTAGATGCACAAGAAATTTGTCTTGGTGTCAGGAGCTTCCAGTACAGAAAGTACAGACATAGCGCAGACATACATATAATTTAAGGTAATAAAACACTAATTATAAAGAGAGTAAGGAAAAAAAAAAAGGACAAAAAAAACTGACTTTAAAACCGAGTTGAGTACAGAATCATAATTCTTTTATATCATTTCACCTCAATTGTCCAGCCTTATAAAAATTCAGATTTCACTGCAATATTAACTGCTTCCTGAATTGTTTAAAATTATTGAGATGTAATTATTATTTGCTATATCACTATAGACATGTATATTATATGTCTGCACCATCATAACATGGTTGTTGATATTCCTGCTTTCATAGAAGTTGGCAACAGCAGTATTTGGATGCCTGCTAGTGCTGCTACAGTTCTGGAACCTCTCAAACTAGTTTGGGCTAAATGTAGTGGATACCCCTCCTACCCTGCCCTGGTGAGTCTGAGTATGCATGTGTAGAAACCAACTATTTCTATCTCTTTCTTTCTTTTTTTTCCCCATTCTCTTCCCTTTAAAGGAGTCAATTAGAAAATGCAGTTCATTAGGTTCTTTGGACTGGGGTCTGTCCAGTCCTGCTCATTGAGTACCACTTTCCTACAAAATTAACTTAAATAAATACCACTACATGAAAATAAGTGTCAACAGTAAAGATAAATCTCTAAGTGTGACAACTGACATCACAGCTCATGCACAAGACTGAAGCCATAAGCACCAAGGGGTTTGGCCAAATGAGCATCAGCTCAACAGTTTAATATGAAAGTATAATTAACACAATTTTCATCCATGACTTGTTGGACAAATTCAAGACAAACTTTGCTGTAATCCGTTCAAAACTGTTGAAAACTGTACCATTTTTAAAATGAGTGATATTTATATCTCCCCTATTGCAATACTCTCAGTACACCAAACAAATTGGTGGTTCTTTTATGTGTCACACTAAAGGACAGAAATAGTAGTTATTGAAGTATTTCTATTTAATTTTGAACATGTGGAAAGGAGAATGAAAATTATTTTTATAAAAACAATATCAACATGTTTTTTAAAACAAAATTCTATCTCTTAGTCAATCAGTATGTTACTGAAACTCTTCTACCCCAAAACTGAATGTGTGGCACAGCTAAATATGATCGACATTCAAACTATATTAAGATGTGAATGATTTCTATCATTGTATATGGCTACCCTTTTTTTAAAGCATCATTTTGATTATATTTAATTTTTGCATTGCTCTTTTAGGATCTCATCCCTTCTGGTGAATCCCTGTTAATTTTCTGTCTATATTTTCAGTGTCCTCTGCAAAAACATCAGAAAATAGTTTAATGTAATTATTGCATTTAAGAACACTGAAAATGCTAAAAAAAGAAAGAAAAAAAGAATAAAAATCAATTAAACAAATCTTATTTAATTATTTAAAATGCTTCTTAAAGAGTGTCCTTGTCCTCTGGTGTTACAGTACAGGCATCACACCATGAATCAAGTTCCGATGCTTTCCGAAATATAAGAATTGTATTAGATTGTTTGATTCATTCTTTTCAATAGTTTAAAAGTTTTGACGTGATAGACAATAGTAAAGATGTTTAATTGAGGCCTTGCTTTCTATCGTGTTTTTTTTTTTTTTTTTTTTTTTTTCTTTTTCTTTTTAAACAACTGGACTTCTTTGGATGTGGGCCTCATAGGGGCATTGTGTGGAGTCAACCAGTCAGATTAAATCTTACTAGATCAGAAATCTAAAGTGTGCTATTAGAATTATTTTAAAAAAATTATTCCATGGTCTGTCTGAATACTGGATTCTGATTGGCTGGCGGGTATGCAGTAAAACCGTTTATTGCACAGGTAGTTCCAAGTCAGTTTAATCACTGTTCTATATTAATGTGCCGCTTTAATTGATGCACACTAACTAACACACAGAGAAAGAGGCAGACATCGGAGATAGCTGAAGGCGCTGCACACACACTTAAACTTGTTGTCAACTGTTCCCTGTGATTTTTACTAGTGAAGAAACCTAGATACTAGATCGCTACATTATATTCCTCAGCATATAAAAATGTTGTTTTTGACGTAATTAACTGTTTGTAGAGAGGGACACGCAGCACGCAGGTAGCGCACACACACAAATGTTATCTTTCTCTTTCTCTCTCTCTCTAATTAATTTAAATAAATGCTATAATTCATTCAAATAAATGTGATCTTACTGCACCATTTCATCTCCATGTCTGAAGCGGACAGCGGAGTCAAAGTGCCTTAACTCAAATAAATAACTGTCATTTTTACCCATTCTGTCAAATATTGCGCTGCAAACAGCAATACTAGTTTTAACTTGTATATAACTTGGCAAATGACCATGGAATAAGTGGGATAATCAACGGCTTGTTGTGTATTAAAAGATTTTAAATGCACTTTGTGGAAGTGCATGGTTCTTTGGCCCTGCGTTGTGCATTTAAAATCTTTTAATGCACGGCAAACCGTTGATTATCTCTTACAAATTGATCTCCAGAGCAATATAGTACATGGACCAAGGGTGACCAGTCCTGCTCCTGGAGAATTACTGTCCTGCAGAGTTTAGCACCAACCCCAATTAAACACACCCGAACCAGCTAATAAAGGTCTTACTAGGCTTACTAGAAACTTCCAGGCAGGTGTGTTGATGCAGGTTTGTAATTAACTATGTATTTAATAACAAGTGAAAGATCATTTAAATCGTGTATATAATCTAATTAGTATTTATAAAAAAATAACAGTCAAAGGTTCTACTGTTTCCAAGATTGTCCTCATTTTCTATAACATGTTTTTGTTTTATTATAGATCATAGACCCTCACATGCCACGAGTGGGGTGCCAGCACAATGGAGTCTCTATTCCAATGCCCCCCCTGGATGTTCTACGTATTGGAGAACAGATGCAGTACAAGTCCAAAGAGAAACTTTACCTCGTTCTCTTCTTTGACAACAAACGTAGCTGGTGAGATTTAGATCCTAATTATTGGTGTTTGCCAAGTCAGACATCAGTACTACTATTGCTCATACTTAGCGATTTGAGCAAACTAAGTATTGAACATTAACTTGTCCTTGGTTGCATTTGGTTGAACTTCCAGTTAAAATTCACAATTCCAATTTTAATAAATGGCAAAAAAAAAGAACCTTAATGTAAAATTCAGACATTGTTAAAGACGATTAAATAGTCAGTAATGAACTAAGAGCAAATAAACAAATTACGAGCAACAGCACAAACAAAGATGCAAATGAAATTAACAGACTTTTAGGTTAACTGAAGTATTTAGGTATTGCCATTGGGAAGTATTGTCAAGCCCTGATATATGGAAGCCAGTTCCCGTCACAGCTGAGAAAGAATATGATTCTGTAAGTCATAATAATGAGAAACTAAATCTCGTAATAATGAGAAACTTTCTCGCAATAATGACTTAGTATCTCTTAATAATGACTTAGTTTCTCATAGTATCTTGTAATAATGACTTATTTTCTCGTAATAATGAGAAACTTTCTCATAATAATGCGATACTTTCTTGTAATAAAAAAAAACTTTGTATGTCTTTTATGCCTGTTCCAAGCAGCGGAGCAGAAGGAAGCTGGCGACACCTGCTGGTCAAAGCCATGTAAATGCGAGAACACAGCACATTATTTAAAACATTCTGCGTAATCCATAATAATAGCATAAATACCATTAACGATGAATTATCAGTATATAAGACCGCCTTCCATAGTATAAGGTCTTTATTCATTTGTAAAATTCATATTTTTGTCTGCAGCAATACTTCAATACAGAATGGTGATCAAACATATAGGGCAGGGGTCACCAGACCCGGTCCTGGAGGGCCGGTGTCCCTGCAGAGTTTAGCTCCAACCCTAATCAAACACACCTGAACCAGCTAATCAAGGTCTTACTAGGTATACTTGAAACTTCCAGGCAGGTGTTGAGGAAAGTTGGAGGTAAACTCTGCAGGACACCGGCCCTCCAGGAACAAGTTTGGTGACCCCTGATATAGGGGATGTTTACCACACGTAGCCCACGTCCATTAAAGAACGCTTCACATTGAAAGCTGTGTGCAAGCATCTTTCAAGCAATTTGGCATCCTTTCTAAATGATCATCTTAAAGATGTTTCCTGTATGTCTAGATTATCCTCCAGATGAACATGCACTTCAAATAGAAACAGCCACCTCCGTGAAATACGTGCGTTATAAAATGCTTAACGTGACCTTATGTAGGCTAAAGTATTAACCATGTATAGTCCATTAATAAACTGTATGTCGAATTTTGACATTTTATATCACTGTTTTCGTCCATAAAGCCATGTTGAGTTTTCTAGCTATATAATGGTTTTCTATGGGAGGAAAAATGTTTAACGTATATCGAATGTTGTGCTGTATTTATTATTATTATTATTATTATTATTATTATTATTATTATTATTATTATTAAACATGTTTCCATGTAACAAATTTAGACTAAATTTATTTATTTATTATTTGTTTGTAGAGAATTAGGCAAATAAAAACTTTATTAAGGCAGGACACGACAGGGAGAAACTGTTTTTTCCATCTACATCTATCAGTTTTTGAGATTTTGGGCTTTTTGGCTTTTCATAAAGCATTTTTCAGACTAGGAGAAAGAAAAGATCCAAAATACACTTAAGTGTTTGTTGTATTGCATTTTATCTATTTGTGTCTGCGGATTTCTAATATAGTTCATATCTTTAAAGGCCATTTTCTCAAAATATCCAATATTTTGGTTTGGTTTTTTTGAGTGATTAAAAAGAGAAATCCAAACTTCTGTCTTGAAAAACCTTTGAGAAAAGATTTTTGAACTCAACTTCATCCAGTGTTCAGGTTTTTGCTCTAAAAATCTATGCAAATTAGTACATATTTAAACAACATTTCAGAAAATTTGTAATACAAAAATGTTTGCAGTACTTAATGTAATCAATCAACTGGGGAAGCATGGTAATATCTATCTATCTATCTATCTATCTATCTATCTATATATATATATATATATATATATATATATATAAATATATATATATTTTTTTTATTCATTTGATTATGTGTGCTGTTTTCCTTGTTCAGGCAGTGGCTTACTAAATCCAAGATGGTTCCTCTTGGTATTGACAAAACTATCGACAAGATTAAAATGATGGAGGGCCGCACCTCAGCCATCCGCAAGGCTGTTCAGACTGCCTTCAACCGTGCCATGAACCATCTGAATCGAGTCCAAGATGAACCTATTAGCGACCTCAGTGATGTTGACTAAGACTGGCAATGCAGGCACATTTCAAAGCCTTCCTAATCGTCATTCCTGACTGGCATCCGCTGTGCGACTTCTGTATTTTCTTTTACTCCATACCTGCCACTCCTGTCTCATTTACACAGAAGTCCTTAATCAGTTCTGTAAATAATATTAATTGCTTAACACTAACTTATTCTTCAGATTGACTGTAATGGGTACTGTACATACATTTTTTTTTTTCGTATTTATACATTTTAGTGAATTATACCAAGTATATTTACTCATTGATGCTGGAACAAATGGACAAAATAAATTGTGTGAAACTAAAGCAAAAGAATACTGTAATCAGGGCTAGAACATAATGTGAGAGTACTTGCTTTTTATGTTTAAATTATTGAAGTTTGTACACACAGGCTTTTATTTGGCATTGTTTTTGTAACCTAAGAATGTTTTTACAACAATTTTAACATATATTGATGTATTTATATAACTAAATGTATAACTTTATTTGTCTTTTCATATTAGAAAGTCATGTTGTTATGAAAACCACAAGTGCGTTATTCTGATATTCTAATGAAACCAAAAAAAAAAAAAAAAAAAAAAAAAAAGCTGCCCAGACTTTTGTTTGTGTTGAGTGAGTGGTTTCAGCTGTTTTTGTTTTTTTTTTCTTTTTTTTTTTCTTTTTGTTTGTTTTTTTTTAACTGTTTGTATTTGTATGTGAGAACTCCATAATGGATGTAGGATACTGTACTTGTACTATTGTTAATTTATTGTGGGTTGGGTAGTACTTTCATTCACCAGGGAATGGATAAAAAAGGTTTTACTGAACTGTATGATTTTTTTTTTTTTAAGCCCCAGTGGCTATGCCTGTTTACAGTCACTTCCTTAATTTAGGTTTACTCTGGGTTGCAGTAGGGACTTTTTTGGATTTTTTTTTAAACCATATGTCAGTTATATTAGTGGATATTAGAATTAATAATGGAATTGTCCTTTTTTATTTTTTTAATAAATTCATAAATAAGCTAGTTACGTCTCAAGTTCATTAAAAATATACTCCACATACATATGTACTTTATAGCACATAATATTATTTGCATGGCAATTTAAAACAACTGTATGTAAGTTTGTTTTTGTTTTTTTCTTTTAACTTGAAATATCAGATTCAAAGTTTGTTTCTGTTCAAAATAGGCTTCTGTTTCTTTTCCACTATGGAAAGCCAAGGCAGCCATAATTATAAATAAATAAATAAATGTAAAAAGCAAATATAAATAAATATATAAATACATATACAAAGATAAGTACAAAAAAAAAAAAAAAAAAAAAAAAAGCAAAACAATAATAATAATAATAATAATAATTTTTTTTATTTCCTTATTTATGTATTTTTTTCCCCACATTTATTTTATTCTTTTATTTATACATTTATTTATTTTCACTTTTATTTATTTTCACATTTATGTATTTACTTACACATTTCTTTCTTTATTTATATCCACATTTATTTATTTTCACATTTAATTATTTCTACATGTCTTCATCCGTAGGGTAATGAGGAGGGCATGTTTTACCTCAGAAATAGCAATCCAGCCAGAGTAGGCAAGGGGTAAGCTTTGAGGCTACAGTGACACCTTGTGGTGCCCAAACGAGTGTGTAGCCTACATGATGCACATGTTGATAATGTGGGATGAATGACTTAGATGGGCAATATGGCCAAAATCTTATATCATCGGTTATTTCAATTTCTAAGGGAAGGCACAAATCACGTGGAAAGCGTGCATTTGCTGAAATTCGCGAAAGTGTGCAATCGCTTTCTTATGCGCTTTGTTTTTTTATTTTCACTTTTCAACACATACAACGCATGTTTCTAAAGTTTCGAGATAGAACCAGGCGTCAATTGATTTGTTGTATTGCGCCACTTACTGTGTGGACAGTCACCGCATCAACTGATTATAATGGCTTCTCTTGACACGGCTTTATTTTATACGGATTAATCACACATCTCAGGCCAGTCATCAACTGGAAATTTATGGAGTTAATTTTGTGCCAGTATTCATCAAACAAATTCAGCGTTTTGCAAATAAACACAATCTGCTTTGCAAAGAAAAACTCAACTTTCAACCAAATGCAAAGTGATTTGCAAATACAAAACTCTATCTGAGAGAAAATGCAGTGGTATGGACAAATATATGTATTGTGTGTTACAACTGTGAGACTCAGTTGTCATATAATGAGAAAACTTGGCTTGATTTTCTCACAAATACCTGCAGGCAGATTTTCTCACAAATGCAATTGAGCAACTTCCTTTCCCAAAAACAGCAGATGGCGCTGTCGGCCAATTTACGCTAGTCTCCTGAGACCCGAAACACCTCTTTAACTTTTCAGGGAATACAGCAGACCAACATGAGTGGGGAACAGGTGAGTTTCTGTTTTACTGTATCTAAAATGAACCATTGAGATGTTTTCACAAAGCGACCCTATTCTACAATGTCAATGAAATTCACAATAAGTGCTGTAAAGTTAAGAACTTTACAGCACAGATTGATTATTTCAAAAATCAGTAGTGACATGGCTAAACATTTAACTATGCAGTCTTTCCCTATAAAAATTGATTCATTCTCCGTACTTCTTTTCCTCTGTTGGATCACGGGATATATACATATGTTGTATACATACAATTGTTCAACATTCAAAACAATGCAGGAATATAATAACAATATATCACGTCACAATATATTGTACTAAAATGCAAATGTATTGTGGATGGCGACAACTGCGTACCAACAATTAAAGTGTTTTGAATTTTATTTTTACATTAGGTCAAGTAAGATTTATTGTCATTCTGCTATATATGTTGAGACAGCCTACAGTGGAGAGAAATATGGTATAAAGTATAAGTATAAAACTACACAGACAACCTAGTAGGCTAATTTAATTATGCAAATAGGTTACTATAATCAAACTAGTTTAAGTTCAGTTGAGCTTTATTGTGATTCAGCTATATAAATGTACCGAAACATAATCTAAACATTAATATTCCTTATGAAAATTAAGAATGGTTTTACTAAATAAATACCATGGTATTTGTAGTAAAGCTGCTATTATAGAAATGGTAACCTGCCAAAAAACATGGTTACCACACTTTTACTATAGTAAAACCAACTTTTGTTTTCAGAAGGGATATCATAGTTTATTATTATATTTATGTTTACATATAGCATAATTTATATACACGCCTTGTACATTTAAAACTAAAAGTGGCCTGTAAGGAGACATTTCATATTTCAACCAATATTTTACTCTGAATTCAGATTTTAGTCCGACAATAGCCTGTTTGGAAAAATCCGTCTAAAAATATACAGCTTTTTATATATATCAGAGCAAAATCATGAAGTTAAGAATCAAAGGCTACTGTCAGGAATTATATTTGTGGCTCTTCAAAATGCAAACATTCGTCATCTGAGTCACTCCGAGAAGAGTCCTTGCTGGCCAGAGTGTGTCTTCACCCGTATAGGCATTTTAGTATTACAATATATTGTGACATGATACAGTATATTGTTATTATACCCCCTGCGTTGTATAGATAGTGCCATCTGCTGTTTTTCTTTTTTTGAAAAGTTGCTCAATTGCATTTGTGAGAAAATCTACCTGTATGCATTTGTGAGAAAATCAAGCCAAGTTTCCCCATAAAAAGGCAACTGAGTCTCACAGTTGTAACACACAATACATATATTTGTCCATACCACTGCATTTTCTCTCAGATAGAGTTTTGTATTTGCAAATCTACGGAGCCCCTTAAGGGACATGGTGGCGAAAAAATCAGAGTGAGTAAAAAAAAAATTCAGGGTGGGAGGAAAAATATTTTTCAGAAAAAAAAGAAAGCCCAAATAAGGAATTATTAAAAATATATTCTATGTACCTGCAAGCAGATGAGCCCATATGAGCTCATAGAAAACCGCACTTAACTTGGCTTAAGAAGACAGTGATATAAAAAGCCAACATGTTATATTGTATTAAAAATATACTATAGGCAATTAATTAAGTAATCCATTAAGCCAGTGGTTCACAAACTTTCTACAGTGGTGTACCCCCTAGAGTATTTAACATTCTTCTAAGTACCCCTACCGCAGTCACCTTTTCCATTACAATATTTGCCCCCTTAAATTGATTTACATGTGCATTTTTTACCGTTAGAGAGGTTAGCAGTTTTTCTAGCCTTATCAATTGTATGTCATGCATGTCATATTCTTAACATTTCATTAAGTGTATTAATATAATAAATAAAGCAATAAATAACGGCAAAATGAAGATTCGATTCAACTAAAACGCCAGTAGGTGGTGGCATGTCACTGTCTTAATGAGAAAGGCATTGCGTCATTCATTCATTCAATAACTAAGCAAATGGTTGTAGTTATGAATGGGTTATTAATCATGGACTCTCCGAATGGTTCAAATCTGCAGATTAATTCAGCAACGAAACACCGCTGTTGCTTGGAGACACGTCAGTTCTGTTGCAGATTTTGTTGAAACTACTATTTCGTTGTAAAATATAACAAACATCATTGACAATATTGTGTTTAAAATATAGGCTACATTTAAAATGTCACTTAATATTACCCTTTTTGTTGAACTGCTATATAAAATCAATGTTGCATTTGCAGATGTTTGGATATTGCATTCTTGTATGAAAAACAATAACTCGCACAGGGTATTTTTCTGTATAGAAGAGAGTTTTTATATTTCAGCTATTTGATCGCGCCAGCGCCTCAAGCGCACATATTCATTGCAAACAGCGCAGCCTGTTCATTATTAAAATAATACACAGAATCACCCAAACAGATAAAAAGTTACACTAGTCAATTTAAATAGTCTGTGCCGTACAGTGTGAGCACCGGTCCAATCCACTGTGGCACATTTTTGTTCACTATGATTTTTTCATGTCGAGAACGTACAAAGCCCGGTTAATTTAATGGTTTAGCTGCAAATACATTGCGAATATGGAAACATTTAGATTTGTGCTGAAGGAGAGTGATACGTGAGCCCATACTTTCAGTTTCAGTTTCGGTTTATTTATAGGTAAATAAGCTTATACCTATATTATTATATAATATACTGCACTATATTATATTTATTCATTAAACATGGATAAGTTATAGTTTTTTGGTTTTGGTTTTTGGTGTGTTCTGAATATGGTTAAATTTAAAGGATTTGTTGTGGAGTGTGGGAAACTAAAATAGCCTAGGTTATGTGTGTTTATAATGTTGGTATTATAACATACGCTGTAGGCCTGCTGGTAGTATCATTTATAGGCTTAATAGGCTACATGACTTTATTTGTTTTATTTTTCCTTTCAAAAACTTAAAATTATGTTTTTTTTTTTAAAGGAGCAGCAAAGCAATTAACCATGGTTTTACTACAAATAAAACAAAACAACCATGGTATACTTAAACCATTGTAACTACAAATACTGTCTTAATTCATCCATTAGCCTCCCTTAAACGTTTTCTGTAACCTAAAGTTCTTCTGTGGGGAGAAAGAGCTTAATTAGCAAGTTGCATTTATGACTATCTGCTTTATTGAGAGTAATACTAAGGGTATTAATATTAAAATTGTTATTAGTATTAACAGCATTTATTAATACCGAGTTGGGCCCCCGCTGTCACTGTTTTAGTACATTAATCCACATTAAGCGTTTTAGAATGTTCCAAAATCGTGCCTTAAACTATAAGGAATTAAATGACTGTATTTATATAATAGGCCTACTTGAGTCCAAGTTCAATATAAAACTCCTATGAACCACTCCGTGGTGAAAATACTGAGCTGAGTAAACAGGAAGTGTTTGTCTGAGCTCAACCGGTTTTGCGAGAGAACGCAAACATCTTTGCGAGAGAACGCAAAAGTTTTGCGAGGGAACGCAAAAAATAATTTCCTCTCATCCTGAATTTTTTACACCTACCCCGATTTTTTTCCCCACCACCATGTCCCTTAAGCTGCTCTGTACAAATCACTTTGCGTTTGTTTGAAAGTTGAGTTTTTCTTTGCAAAGCAGATTGTGTTTATTTGCAAAAAAATACATAAATAAGGAAATAAATTATAAATAATAATTTTGCTTTTCTTTGTATATTTATTTATATATTTATTTATTTATTTATATTACCTTTTTTTTTTTTACATTTCTTTGTACATTTATTTCTAATTATGGCAGCCTTGGCATTCCATATTCCACCCTATCCACTAATAAACAGTGTTTACAACACTGAAATCCACTTGCTTAACTGTAGGGGGCTCCAAAGTCATACATACAGTTGCTTATTTGCTACGCTTCCTATCATGTTTATTATGGACATGTACCATGATAGTAACATGGCATTTTTTGTGGTATTTATTTAGGATCTAATTAACTACATAATTACCACAAGGAATTGTAAATTACCACAGTATTGCCATCACCATCAATTCACTGCAAGTATCATTGTTTTTCTGAGGGCACTCCAAGGTAATCCTTACAAAGTACTACAGTGGCTGTGGCTTTTTAGTGAAATTATTTACTACCACTGTGCCACAGTACTTTGTTAGGATATAATTATTATTTACTTATAGCTAACAGATTATTTGATACCTACAGTTATTTAATGGTACAATGTCAGGTCTCGCCAATGTTCCAAAGCCTGTTCTGTCACTAGAGGTCACTGTGAATCTATAAAAGAAAAACAGAAAAAAAAAGCAAGCAAGTCTGCATTTTCACAATGTCATCAGGACACTCCTTCAAAAAGAGTGAAATTAAGCAGCTCCAGATTTATGGGATTTTTCTGAGGGTATTAATGCATCACTTATCTTTATATCAACCTGATTACACCTGAAACTGGTGAATTCAAACTCCCTTATTGGTGTTGCGCTGAAATTGACCTTGTCAAAAGTGTTTAGAAAGCTGTTGATTGCACTGAAAGACTGACAGTGGTGTATTGTATCTTCAATTCAAATATGTTGCTCTCTCTGTTTGGTGTCTAATTGCTTCGGGAGGTAAACAGCACGCTCGAGTGGATGGCAAGTGAGGTGAAGCATGAATATCAATCTCTCACATCAGTGTCATCAAATGACTTCTACAGAGTTGAAGTGCCCTAATTAGCTGCTGGCCCCAGTGGCCCCACTTTGATGGCACAGGTCTCTGAGATGTACTGATGGATATCAGCAGGTGCACCTAGGTCTGAATAATGGATTATTCAGCACATGCAGGTTGTCATTTGGTTCAGCATGGAGATTCTGTTTTATGTAGGTTTTCTATGTTAAAAACATAACAGTGACTAGTTTCACTGATCCAGTCTGGGGATATTATTTCAAGGTTTTTTTTTCTGGCTACATACATACTACTCTACCTCTTACTGTTACTGAAGTGTATATACAAATTGCAAATGTTCAGTATGGATGTAATAACAGGATGACCTACTACATTTGATGTCTCCATTACTGACTTCCATTTATGTAGCTTAAGTCATATTTCGGTAATACAATATGGGTGCACAAATATGCATTAAATAATGCTTAACTAATGCACAGATAATCATGAGTTAATGTATAATTCACAAAGAACTAATTATAAAAACTAACTAAATCTGATTTTTTGCCCACATCTGACACAGATCGGAATTTGATGCATGCGTGTAAACAGAAAAATCCACACGAGATCCGATTTTTTCGCATCCGATCTGAGCCGTTTCCAAATGTGGTTTTAAATTAGATACATATCCGATATCTGGACATCCGACCTACATCTAAACATGCATATCCGATTCTCCGTGTCAGTTAAGTTTCACGATGGATTGCGTTGAACGTCATAATCTGCGTTTGCGAGACACTCCTCGGCAAAAGTATACCAGATAGCAAATAATTAAACAAAGAAAGTAAAGCGCTCGCGTAGAAACTCAAAGCAAGTCTTGTTTACGCAAAAAAAAATTATTTAGAGGGCCACTCCTGCCTGTCCTGCCTGGCTATTGTATGTGCGCTATTATTTACAATTTTACTTTCACTTTAAAACGAGCATGTTTAGCAAGGAGGGTAGACAATTTTGATAAACATGACACAGTAGGCTATAGCATTAACATACCACGAAAAGAGCTTGTAACCCTATTTATTATGTATTTGCTGCAGGGTATACTTTTGCCGACTTTGGACCCTAATGGACCCTTTTCACAAGCATAATGGCGCATTTTAACGGTCATCATCATCATAAATCCTCTGAACTTTTTTAGATTTTGATTTTAAAATATGTATGTGCATTTATAACACTATACTTTGTATTATACCACCTTTTCATCAAGTTACCAAAAAAAAAAAAAAAAAAAAAACTGTTAACGCTATGCAAGGGTGTTTCTAATGCCGCGTCTATGGAGGGACAGTAATTTTGACATTGTTCTCTCTTCTGACTGCCGATATCAGTCTCTCTCAATTTTTTCCTTTGATTGAAAGTCGTGAAAACACTATTGTGTAGTTTTGCTATTTGAGCAAATGTGAATGCAAAAAATATATTTGTGGTACTCTCCCATTCACTGCTCTCGGATTTTACCTGCTATGAGAAACCCGGAAATGTGAGAAAGGTCCATAACATATTATATTAACTAATGATGTAAATTCATATGTTAATTATCACAGTGGTCAAAGCTATGTACTCTGCTTTAATCATTAGCTGATGATTTGCAAGGTATCATTATGTTATGGCTTTACTAGTTGAGGCACAGAACTAACTAACTGTTACTTAATATATCATTGTGGTTATGGATTTTGAATTAGTCATGTGCCTCAACAAGTAAAGTCATAACATGATACCTTTGCAAATCATTAGCTAATGATTAATTAAAGCAGACAACTGGAAGTTGAAATGCATAGCTTCAACCCATCGTGGGAATTATCACATGAATTTACACTTTTAGTTAATATAATATGTTATTAGGGAATTAATACATTATGACACATTTAACTAACAACAATTCATTGATTACTTAAGCTATGAATCATATAGAATGTTCATTTGTTGCTGATGCAGTAATTAAACCATTAATAATATCTGCGCATTAGTTAAGCATGAATTAATGCATATTAGTGCCACTGTATTGTAAAGTGTTACCCATATTTCTATAGCTCTTAATACAGATTTCAAAGCAGCTTCACAGTGATAAACATTACTATCACAATAGCAGAATCAATTATGGAACTCAACTATGGAGGCAATTCAAATAATTGAAGCCATAAACTCTAAAAGGCAAGTGTCATTATTTAGCTCAGCTCAGTGTTGATTCAGTTCACCTGAGTTCAACAACTGTGTAAAGTTCAACAATTATAACAGTGTTGATATTTCAAGATGCAATTCACCTGTGAAGCAGCTCTACAGAAGACAATAGTGCTTTTATCTAGCTTAATTCAGTTCATGTTTTATCCAGTGGTCATATGGAGAAACTGTTCACTGCAGAGCAAATGTATGGAGCTTACATCACTAGACATCCAGAGAGGAGAAGCAAATGTAATTTGTGCCAAATGGGTGAAGGTAGAATATCCAACCTCACCCAAACCTTACTCTAACCCTATTCACAACTCTATCCCTCCACCCCATTAGATGTCCAGAGAGGTGTAGTTGGAAGTCTCTGCAGTGAGTACCACTTGGTCATATAAAAAACATTATTTAAATACTGTAAACTGATTTAAAACAATTGTTTAAATGAAACCCAAGTAATGCCTATTAGTGTAGGCTGTCAGGTCAGAACATGTGAATGTTGATGTGGTCCTCCATTGTGAGTTCTCAGTCATCTCTCTGTGTCCCACTTTGTCTCCATGATTGCCAAAAGAAAAGACTGTTCTTGTTCTCTGCATTCTGCCAAGTTATCACTCATCTGCCACAGTATTCACCTGTGTCATTTGTCATTTACTACCACTTGTTCAATAAAGCCCTGCTTGTTTAATTCATCTCCTATCTCATCACCTGATTGTGACAATAATAAGCTTCCCAACTAATCGTCATTAACAATGGCTGCTCTTTACAGTTTTTCAATTTGCTCTGTTTTCTGCAAAACTCTATACAAGAACAGCATAATTTTGCACAGGTTGTTCTTATTTAGAAAACACAAGCACACAATATAACTACCTCAAGAATCACAAAATGAACACAAATAGCACACTACAATGTTTGTTTTCCGCATGCAATGATGTCACAAAGCGGTCCATTAGAATATCATTAAATTAAATCTCGCCCACGGAAATTCTAATTGTTAGGGATGAGGGGTGTAGGGATGAGGTGGGGGATTAGCCTAACTTTAGCGATGCAGCGCAGAGAACTGCTTCAACGAGCCGCAGCGCGTCGGGTATAAACACAAGCATTTTCTAGAGTGTCCACTTCAGAGTTGTAATGCGCCGCAGACGTGTGCAGTACTGGGGGTCGAAACACATGCCGAAGCCGCAATCTACTTTGGTTGCTGCGTCGGAGCCATAACGGGCTGCAGACGTGTGCAGTGTGTGGTAAGAGATTTATTTACCATACAGTGTAGACAGCTTTACTTATAACGCAAGTGTTTTTTTAAATGCATAAACTTGCACTAGCCTAGCCTAATCAGTGATGATGTTCTTTGATAATGTTAATGTTAGGCTGCTTTTAGCCTTATGCTGGAGCTGGTTTCAGGCAATGAAACTAAGTATGTAAATAATTAAATACATTAGCACGATAATATCATGTACTGGAGATCTTACAGGCTGACAACAGGACCCAACACTACTGTAGTGTATTATTTACTCAACCTCCATGCATCCAAGGTGTATATGACTTCCTTCTTTCAGACGAATGCAATCGTAGTTATATTAAAATTTATCCGGGCACTCCTAAGCTTTAGAATGGCATAGACGGGTGTTTCTCCTCATCAGTCCAAAACAAGTCCAATAATATGCATCCATCCATAATAAAAGTGCCTCACGTGGCTCTGGGGGGTTAATAAAGGCCTCATGTAGCGAATCGATGTGTTTTTGTAAGAAAATATCCATACTTAAAGTGTATGAATCACTTTAATCTAGCTTGCAGTTGTACACTGAACTTGCTTCTTTGACAAGGGACGTGGCAGTACTGAAACACCGTCTAAGCTGTTCGCCAATCGCAGCGCAGTGGGACTGCTAACCAATCACAACACATTTCTTTTTTCGGAAGGCGGGCCTTCATTAAACCTGGAACTAGTCGAGCCATTTGCGCTAGGCTGGGAGAAATGTATTGTAATAATTTATAGTGTTCTTTGTCTGTTTGACTACGTCATTAATTGATCTTTATCATACATCTCTGCCATATGTACATCAACTTGACATAGTCACCACTAGTAAGCTACTACTAAACATATTGTAAAAACTTGAATTTGCTGTAAAGTTGCTTTGCAATGTTATGTATCATTAAAAGCGCTATACAAACAAATTTGAATTGAATAATGTAAATTATGTTAAAAATAATGCGTTTTTCGAATGTTCTAGTATACCTCCAAAATAAAAAGTCTCAGTATTCCACGGTTTCTTCCGTGTTCCCTTACTATCTTGTTCCAGATATTTATTTATTTTCTCCCACATGACTTCTACATTCTCGTCGTTGTGCTCTGCCCCCCAACGGTTGCTTCAGATACCTGGCATCCCTGATGGGCCCGTTATCTGGCTTTCAGGGCTTTCCTGACACACTTGCCTGTCAGCATTTGTACCTCCAGTTCAGGATTGTGGCGTTTTCCAGAGGAGACCCCAAATACGTCAGTTATGACGTAACGTCATAGAGTACGACTGAATGGGAACTCAGAGGTGATTGGGCTCCCAAGTAAGACCCCAAATATGTCAGTTATGGTGTAACATCTTCGTTCCCTCCTTCAGGGAACGAGGGTTACAGATATAACCGAGATGTTGACCATGTTCTTGCGCAAGGAATGACCATAAGGAAAGCTGGTCTGCAGGCTCATCTACAGGGTTTTTACAATACTTACACATTACAATTACAGTACATGGAAGCAGTACTTCAGATGAGAGAACTTTCACTATTCTTTGTACTGTAAATACTGTATCACACACCCTGTAACTGTAACTGTTGAACTTGGCAAATGATGTTGAATTTATTTATTGCTGTACAGTAACTGACAGTATATTCCAGTGTGTGTTTACTGTATATTCTGATGTTTTGTTTTTGAACCTTTCTCTTCTAGTGCTTTTCATCTACTGTAAGATCACTTTACAGTAGTGTAATGAAAGTAAACTTTTCTTAAAGGGGTCATCGGATGCTCATTTTCCACAAGTTGATATCATTCTTTAGGGTCTTATTGAAAAGTCTATAACATGCTTTCGTTAAAATTTCTCAATGGTAGTGTAAATAACACCTTTTTTACCTTGCCAAAATCAGCTCTGAAAAAATCATCCTGTTCCGGTCGAGGTTGCCTTAAATGTTAATGAGCTCTGCTCGCCCCACCCTTCTCTTCTCTTTGTGGAGTGACTAGCCTGTTTACTTTAGCCACTTTACGTGTTTAGTCGCTAAACTTGCTAACTAGCAAGTTAATAGAAAAGGCCATCGCAAAGATTCATAAAAAACCCTGCAAGGCAACTGCAGTGAAGCGTCAAGAAAGACAAGCATGCCAACCACTCTGAGACTGATAGTTCATGGTAAGAGAACAACTATGGTTTTGAGATGTTTGTGTATTCTATGTGGGGTTTTCCTTTTAGAAGTGTGCCATTTCTACTTCTTGTTTTTCAGAGACGACATTTCTGTCTTCAACAAAGTGGATGGTGAGCAAAGGTGGTGGCCACGTTTTGGAGCAGCACCTGGGTTTTGCAGATGGCTGTCTATTCTTTGGCTACATGTCTTTTTCTCCATTATGTTTCTGTTGCCTATAGATTCTTTGTGAGGATAAATCCAGAGGATACAACATAATGCACTGCAAAACGTCCTAAGACAGGAGAAATGGTGAAGATGCACTGTTCCAGTGGTGGAAGACTGTATTTTTAAGTGTTATACATGCATTGTTTTAAATAAAGTATTTGATATTTTGTAAATATTGTGTCAGTTTTAATTGAATGCCAGTAGTACCTATGTAGAGTAAAAATTTAAATGAATTCAATATAAAAATTATAAAATCTACTGAAATCTACATTAAAATGAATGAATTACAGTAGTATACTGACTTTTTTTTATAGTATTCGGCTGTAAAACAGATATAGTTTGCTACTGTAAATCCTAATGACAGTAACTGCTAATCCTTTGAAATGTCAACAGTGTGTAAAGTAAAGCTGGATCACGAATGATTTGCGCGAACATAGACAGATATATGTAGATCGGGAGGTGCATTCCATTCACAAACAAACGTAATCCACCTCATCTCAGAAGTCGGGAGTAAATGACAACCACTATGTTCATTATTACATCCAGCACCACAACACCTCAATCTGATATATTCTTGTCTAACTTAATCCCTGCTCCAGCATCGAAACAATGGAGGTCTGACTGTTACAGCTCACAGGTCTGAGGTAAGACGCTCATGTCAATCAACTATCGCGGGAGCAACCTCAGGCATCTGAAAATGGCTCGATTTGAAAAAGGGGATATTATTTTTACAGATTAATTAAAAACCACTGCATGGATTTTTATCATTATAGGGCAGATGTGTACATACACTGCCAACACACATTAATGTTCAAACAACATGTAAAAGTGAATTTTGCATCTGATGACCCCTTTAAAGTTTTCTTAAAATTTTATTGTATCGGCACCCTTCTGTATACTGTAAGTGACATTAACTACCAAAAGGATTCCTGTTTCCCAAAAGGAGGTTTTTGTAACAGTGTTTTGAATTGATCTCACTAGTGCAGTGTTAATTTTGACAGGCATTTTTGATTTAGTCTTAGTCTTTATCTTCAGACTAATATGCTTAATAGACTTAGTCACATTTTAGTCATTTGAGTCTTTCATAGTTTTAGTCGACAAAAAGTCATTGCATTTTTGTCAACTTTTAGTATGGAAAATGGAGTACTTGTATATTTACTTATTATTATATAATTATTAGTTGTTAATTTATATATATATATATATATATATATTTATATACATATAATTAATTCTTTTTGAAAAAGAAGCACAATAAAAAAAAGATACGCTAGAGATACAAATTAAACTAATTTTTCAGATACAGTAAGTTTCATTAGCATGTAGGCTATAAATTTATTTAACATCCAGGGCTCAACGCTAAGGATTTTTTCTACTGGCCCGCCACAGTATTTTTTTCTCTTTGCGTTCGTCTTTAGCGCCTCTTGGCCTCTGTTAACGGATGTCTAAAGAGTTTGTAATATTTCCACACACATGACATTTTGAAAGAAGATTGTATGCAGTTTGTGTTACTGATCGCGCGCTGTCTGAAAACAGAAGAAGTGTAGTCTGCATGAGAGAGAGCAATTCTGGTGTTAATCAACAACGAATTGTTATTTTCAATGTCCGGTAGTCCTCAAATAACATTCTCGTCCCGTCTCGTATCGATAACGAAGAGGCGGCATAAATTTCATCATACTTTTTAACATGAGATATTAGTTTTACCAAGTCAACATCTCGTCTTCGTCACAACAAAAATGTTCGTTGACGAACATTTTTCGTTGTCATCTTCGTTAACAGAATTAACACTGCACTAGTATTCTTCATGCAGGAACACAGTCTGTGTATTTGTCAGGTTTGTGTGTCATCTGAGGCCAAAGTTTGAGACTAACAAAATATAATGTGTTTTTGACTAAAATGTTTGACTTTAATTTCGAAGTTTGCACAAGTTAGTGTAGTTTTGAGATTGTGTTCATAGTTGTGAGAAAATTGTAAATTGTCTTATAAATTGTTAGCAATCGAGAAAAACTGTAATCAGCATACATCTCCTACATTCCTTCCACTCCTCTAATCTCTTTTCTCACACAAATGTGTTCTCTTCATTAAAGCTCCAAATCAAGGGTTGCAAGGTATCACTAGAATGCAACAGAAATGTAATTTATGATACTGCAATTTATTATGATTAAAATAGTGCAATATAAGATATTTAAATATTGGTAAATTTAAAAACTGTGATGACTGTCTGACAATCTGCGTGGCAATTGTCTGAAGTCCACATTCAGATAAAAACTAGATTGACCAAATTGTGAGGAGAGGCCCAGCAATACTTGTATTAGAATAAGCTTAAATGTCAAGAGGCAAAGTTACCCACACACCTCATAAACAAGGGAAATATCTTCTGTCATCCAATGTGACATCCTTTGATCCCTGTTGTGGCCACCAAAAAGCAAACAGCTGATCAGATTTATGACACTGGCTTTTCTGGTAAACGTAAATCCATAACAGCTTTACAGGAAACAGTCTCTCAGCCTGTTGTGATTCAAAGGATAGAAGAGAAGTGAAAGCAATATGTATGTAACCTTGCTTTGGTTGCCACAAAACCCAGGACCAAAGTCCATACAGAGTAGGCTCACAGATAAGGCCTGCAAACCACTAATCCTTTTAATTGGCCAACAATAAAACCATCTTAAGAGTCAAAATTCTATCCAAAGCTGGCTCTCATGGTTAAAATGGAACCCTAAAATCTTCTAGGGCCATAGATAAATCCCAGGAAGGAACACAGGAACACAGCAGGACAGAATTTCCTTGTTTGAGTCAGTTTACTTGGTAAGCTCTTTCTAATTCAGATTCTGTAAATGAATTACAGAGGGAGAGAGAGATCCTTAATGAAAACAGAGCATTCAGAACATCAGATTGGGAAGAAGGTACAACAGGACAATGACCCTAAGCATATAGCAAGAGTAGCTTATGGACATCTCTGTTAACACTCTTCTTCAGTGATCCAGCCAGAGCCTGGGCTCAAACCCAATTGTATATTTCTGGAATTGTCCCATACAGCCTGACTGAGGCCTTGTCAACACTAATACATTTTCATTTGAAAATGCATCTTTTTCTCTCTGTTTTGGCCTGCTGTCCACACTGAGACAACGTTTTTGTCAAGGAAAACTGAGCTTTTTGAGGTGGATAAATTTGAAAATGCCATTTTCGCGTTGTAGTATGGACTGTGAAAATGGAGGCTTTTGAAAACGACAACGCATGTTTAGCCATGTGGTGCATATTGTACCGATACCGAGGTGAGGAGAAGAATGGCAAATAATGCCAACTGCAGATGTGCAAAGCTTGTTGCATCATACATGCATCATTAATTGTGGCAGATTTGTGTGTGTATTTTCAAATCGTGGCTGACCTGAATGTAGTGATCTTTGGATTTTTATAAATTCAGATAAGATTTTGGCAAATTGAAACACATTTCAGTTCTAAAAAACTGAAACAGTAATTTTCTATTGCTGTTGCTGGTGGGATAATAACACTTGTAGGATTTGTGCTGGTCAGTCTGAGCATGAACACAAATGCAAATAAGACTATTACAAAGAAACTGCTAATTTAAAAAAAAAAAAAAAAAAAAAACAACATCATTACTTTGCTTCTGCTGATAGAAGACTGTTAAAACAGTTTTGGGTACAAAACACTGTTTTTTTGGGTCCCAGACAAAGACTTGCTGTCATTAAACTGAGTAGTTGTTCAGATAGCAGACAAAATTGATATTTTCTGACAGGATTTGGCATCTGGGGCTGGATCTAATATTTCTGTCCCAGAGACTTGATCTAACAACAGCTTCTGCAATAACTGAGAGCAGACTGGGTGTTATACCTTCTGGTTCAGTGGGTAGTCAATAATAGTGGGAAATCATTTAATTTATTGGTATGTAAAAATAACTATTTTCATTTTGACAGGTAATGACATGTATGAAGTGTGTATGTCTGTTTGATATTTATTGTCTGTATTTTCTAAGCTTTAAATGGTCCCTTGATGTGGAGTCATTTCAGATTTTTTTTTTGTTTTTGACAGAAAGTGATATTAAATGTATTGAAAAAAGCTCTTTGCTTTTGGTAATTTCAGTCCAGATGTATTTGGCAATTCTTGAGTCATTACTAGTGGGTTACCATGATCTTTACTTTAGAATGAATTATACATTTTGCATTACAGTTTTTCTGAAATGCTAAACCACATTTTTTGAAACCATCACTCATTTTCTTGAACTTTAAACACAAATCCAAAATGTTCAAACTAAATTCATAGAACCCCTAAATCTTCTGGCAAAATCAAACAATAGCTTCAAAACCATTTCACCTGTACTCAAAATACAAAAAAAAAAAAAACTTTATGCTGTACAGTAATATCATCTTACATATGTATGTATATGTATATATATATTTTTTCACACTCGTATTCACACTCTTCTGTACCTCTCAGATTGACAGATGCACCGTGCCTTCTGTGCAATTTCAACTGCCTTATATTTTTTATATTTAAATATTTTGAAATAAGTGTGAAGAATTTTGAATTATTGTTATTGTGTATATGCTGACAGCCGTGTTGCAGTTGTGCTTAACTTTTGCTTTCTTGTGTTTTGCATCACAAGTTCATCACAGAGCAAACTGTGTCTTATGAGTCAGAATGTGTTTAGTGTTTTGCAAAAAGAATGCATGCGATCTGCAAACAGTGTCTAAACTGCCTAAACTTGTTTAAAGTTTTGCAGAAAGAGTGATTTATTTGACAAATTGGTTTAGGCTATTGAGAATTTGGTTTAGAGAATGGGGTTTAGTGTTTTAGCAAATGTAAAAAACTGTAATAATGAACATGTATATAATAATTCTTTGTAATTCTCCAGGAGATATGAAAAAAAGTAGTTACTGATTAGCTAAATAGTGAACTACCACTTTCAACTGAGGACTATTACTTACTGATTCATTAATCTGAATTTCTTGTTAATTAATAGTAGCTACTATAATGTTAATAGTGCATTAGTAATTTGTTCCTGTGTAGTTATTAATTAATGACGGAACAGTATTCTAAACAGTGTAGCGAATTAGCTCAAAAGGGGAAATGCATATAAATAATTACAATTAATTATGATTAATTACAATTATTTATATCAGCTGCCAGTAGTAACTGTAGCATAATTAATTTTCCATCAACTAATCTGTTTGTCCAGCGAACATTCAGTATAATTTCATATCCACTCTAAGAAATTATATTTTCTTTGCCACAGAAAATAACTTTCTTAAAGTACTGTTGCATTAGAGCATGTAGCTTGAATCGGAATCATAAAGGGACATTAATTTTGCAAGGCAGAATCAGTATCAAAACTCATGTAATTTGTGCACAAAAGTTTTATTAACTAAGCACTAACACACAACTAATCTAAACAAACAAACATACAATCACTAATACATGGGGAAAAGGGCAAGTGAGAAGCAATCAGAGAGACAAGAAAATGTAGCTATGAAAAGAGTCAGTTAACCACCTGAGTGAAACCATCAGTGCTGTCTACAGCATATACTAAATCTCTGTTTTGTTTAGTTAAATGTATGATACTTGCATTGCCTTGGTCATTGAACAAGTGTCCAAATGCAGTCTCAGGTGAAAGACTTGATGGTTTGGAGCAGTGGTGGTTTTGGAATTGCGATCATGGTCTTCCGGGTCTGAAAAGTGATGAAGTCCAAAGATGTTATGACTTGATGGTGACTGGGAGTTTCTTCACATGTGGAAAGTGAAGAAGAATCAAGAGCTGAGAGATAGTGACCCAGCTGAAATCCTGTGATCTTTGGGGAATGGAAAGACAAGGCCGCAAGGCCTGGTGCAAGCTTAGGGAAGTCCCGAAGAGTTGTAGCTCATCCTCTTAGGTTCTAAAAGAACCAATGACTGACTGAGGCGAGTCACTCATGTGAGACGAGTGAAGAAGCTAGAAAGAAAACGCACAAAACGTTGTGGTCAAGAGCCACAGCTGGGGAGACCCAGTATTGTGGATTGAGTGAGGGGGTCTGTGATTATTTGTTAATTTAATGAATAATTGATTTAGTAAATCAAATAAACAATTGTGTGTCTGATTGGCCCAAACGCTACAAGGGTTACCAAATGGCTGACAGATCCTCAATCTGGCCGGTGGGAGGTGTGCCATTTTAGGGGGATGTGGGTGTCTACGCCATCTCTGACTCTCGGTACATTGTCAAGGAGGGCAGTCGCTGCCTAATGGTTAGAGAGTCGGCCTTGTAACTCAAAGGTCGCGGGTTCGAGTCTCAAGTCCGGCAGGGATTGTAGGTGGGGGGGAGTAAATATCCAGCACTCTCTCCATCCTCAGTATTACGACTGAGGTGAGACCCTTGAGCAAGGCACCAAACTCCCAATTACTCCCCAGGCACCGCAGCATTGGCTGGCCACTGCTGCGGGTGTGTGTGCACTTAGATGGGTTACATGCAGAGCACAAATTCTGAGTATGGGTCCCCATACTTAGCCACAAGTCACCTCCTTTCCTTTCTTTTCCTTGTTGTTGGTTTCTGACTGCTGCTCATCCATGTATCACCTAGTATTTTTTTGTTCAGAAGCTGAGCAGACTCCCTATCTTTTATTTTCTTTTTCTGCTGTACGGAAATAAATTTATGTACATAACCTGAGACTTCAATGCAGTCATGATATTTGAAACTACAGAAATGACAATACTGTAATGCCAGGGCTCTAGACTAACTTTTTGCACTGGTTGCACTGGTGCGCCTAACAAAAGTTAGGAGCACCCAAATTTTCGACCGCATCACATTTAATCGCCACATTTAATTTACAATTATTCTAATTCTTATTTTTGCATGATGATATGATGAATGGATGGTTAATTTTTAACAGCAGATTCAGCTGATCTGCACATCCCTGCACACTTACATAAGCTTATAATCACTTCTCCTTTTAAGCCAAATCCACGCTAAAAAGAATAACGTTAACTGACATCTGGACCTGAAATCGGTTGGGTGTTTGAACGCCCAATTTGTGCTCAATTCTGACCCCCGCCAGATTACTACCCCCCCCCCCTAGTATTGGTAGGTTTAGGGTTAGGTATGGGGGTGGGGTTAGGATTAGGCAATCAGGTAGTGATCTGAACGAGAGAGGGCAATAATTTGGCTAGGGTCGAAAATGGGCACAACACCGCCATCCACGCATCACTAATTGCCAGCCATGGTCTTCCCACACTCCCTTCACTATCTCTGATTGGTTTAGACCACGATATGGGCCTAATGTGTGTCTGTTGAACCACAGTCGCGGAGACTTTTTTTTTTTTTTGCCCTCGAACGGCTGGTCGCACCGGTGCGACCTCACATTTTTTTTAGACGCACCATTGAAAAAGAGCCCTGATAAATCAGACACAAATTTAACAAATAATCCAACAGACCCTCTCACCCAACCCCCCCAGACCACTGGTTACCATGGCAACCATGACACCTCAGCCAGACCAGATTTGTAGACAGAGTCTCCCTCTTACATAATTCCCTCTGAAACAGACACATACTACCTATAGAAAAAGACTTCTTTCATTAATTTAAAGCAAAACCTTTTATGAATGACCATGCATATCCACAGGTCAGTGTGTGTAGTTAATATAATCCCTAGTTAATATAACTTCACCTACACCATGGTACCTACGAATTTGAATCTTGATGATCTAAATAAGAGTGTATATTATGTGTTGATACCTATGCAACATATTGCATAGCGAGTCGCGCTTGTAACCAAAAGGTTGCGGGTGCGAGTCCCAGGTCTGGCAGGGATTGAAGGTGGGTGTAGTGAATAACCAGCGCTCTCTCCAACCTCAATACCACGACTGAGGTGAGTCCCTTGAGCAAGGCACCGAACCCCCAACTGCTCCCCGGGCACCGCAGCGATAGCAATATGGCTGCCCACTGCTCCGGGTATGTGTTCACGCTGTGTGTGTGCACGTGTTTGTTCACTACTCACTACTGTGTGTGTGCACTTGGATGGGTTAAAATGCAGAGCACAAATTCCGAGTATGGGTCACCATACTTGGCCACCTTTCCTTTCCTATTCTATTAGGGTTCTAAGAATCTTTAATAGTTTTCACCCAATCCAGTTACTTATGCAAAATACCAACTTCGAAGACAAGGAGTTGTAAATTTTCCCTCCAAAACTGTGTTACCATTAGCTCACATCCCTAACTGTTCGCTCTTCTCTTATTACCTTTCTGTCATCCGTTTCGTCTTCTTGTTGTTAAGTCCCTGGCAGGCCTCGATTACAGCAATGTCTTCGCTTTGTATCTGGGAGAAAACTCTCTCAACCACCAAGTCAGTATTGGTGATCGACCGATATAGATTTTTTATAACCGATACAGATTGCATGTTCATGTGCCCGATAACTGATATGCAGAACCAATATTTATTTACAGTTATAAAGTAAATAAAATGACTAAGTGAAGTAAGCCCATACTTCACTTTGATTTTTCCTCCTTTCAGTCATCTTAAAAAAAGTGTTGAAAATTAGGATTCTTTCATGTTAAATTTAATCTTCATATTTCAACAACAAAAACATTATTTATAAAAAGCATCAACTGCAACACTAATACGCAAAATAAATGTAGAATGTCTAATGTTTTCAAATGGAAAAAATAAAGGACATATCAACTTTATTTTAAACTTTTTAAACAGTTTTATGTTTGATGTATTTTTTAGTTTTATAAGCAGTTTAACACAAAGAGTGAAGAATAATTCACTGGATAATGCTAATTCACTGAATAATATTCTCTGGAATATTGGAATATAATTGCGTTTATATTTTATTGCATTTCTCAACTGGTATGTCTGGTATATCACAATTACTAATGTTTTTGTCGTTCTATATTCTGACAAAGCGCTGCATTTACACAGAACTATAGGTCTACCCAAGCTGCAATCGCTAGTGGAGATCATAAATACTTAATTTCCATAGAGCTGTATTTATTTAGATGTGTATTAGCAAATTAATGGTTATATAGTAAATGTTTTATAGCACTTTGGGTCAATATATTTCAACAATACCTATTTTTAAGGCCGTTTTCTATTAATTTTTTTTCTCCTACACTGAGCCATAAATCTCCACTTCAGCAGCACTTACACACCAAACTTTACATTTTTATTTTTCTATATCCTGAAGGTTTTTACAGAGGATTTTTTATTCATATATAATTTTCTTGATTATATACATTTTATTTTCCCAAAAATGTGAAAATATATTGTTTTCTGTTTGTTGTAAGTATTTTCTGAATTATGGAGTGATAAAAATTAGATACCAATGTTGCCACACAAAGGGGGATGCCTGCCCATTGAGGCTATGTAACACTGGCACAGATGCGTGTTGAACAGACTAGAACAAATCAACCTTGAAGGACCTCAGAGTCTGTGGTTGAACTCATATCAGAGCTGTAAAATCTAATAAATGTGTGCATGCACTGAAGACAAGAGATTCAGTCTTTCTTGCTCTTGTGACCCATGAAGCAGGAGAAAGAAGGCCTGAAGGCCTTTACAGGTAGTGCTATAGGTAAAACTCTTCAAATATTTGAATCAGTTGAATTAAATGCTTTGTTAATAAATTCAGAGTTTCATTATGTTTAAAACACTGCATTCTGATGACATCAGAACGTCAACATAATCCTAGTGATGGGTTTGGGACTGTATATGTTCTTCAGTCCCATGAGCCAATCAGCCTTTTTGTTACATAATTATTATACTCTGAGTCATTAATAACATGGAATTTATTTTGGAATTAAATTCATTTTTCTACAATATTCAATAAATGAGAATTATGTAAACATAGTTTGTCAACTGACATATGTGAAGCTGGCTATGTCTCCATATCTTATGGCTCGAGAGTTCAGAGCATCTGGGCACCTCATCAACAAGTTGTTAGGAGTCACCCAGTATTTTCTCAGAAGAAAATATCTGGCCCTGGGTCATGCAACTGATCATCATAATCCTTCATTATAAATTTAGTTATTAGGTGACCTATCTTCCTGTAGTTGGCTGATCTGACAGAGAAACCCACCAGTGCGTAAAATTTGGTTTCCTCATCAATTTCAAGAGCTAAGCACAGTAAATAACTATTTTTTGGCAAGGATTTACCTGCTCTGAAGTACGACAATTCCTAAGTTGTCATCTAAGAAATCATGGACCTTTGTTTCATCTGCTTTCCTGGTTTATGTCCCAGAAAAATTTTCCCTTTGTGGTGTCATCTGCAGGGTTGTCTGCTGTACATACATTTATTCATTAGACTCTGTAAGTGTCCTAGCAGACACTCTGGTGACTTCAAACACACTGGGACAATGGGAGTGTGATAGCAACCAGGTAGTGACAGATGTGGAGTCAGACCACAGAGTAAAGCTGTAAGCAGAGTTAGTTCCTTACTGCAGTAACACCTCGGCTAAGCAATGTGCTGTAGATCATCCAGCTCACTCTCCCAACCTTTCCATAACCTCAACATTTCTTTAGACAGAGCCTTTTCTGAAGATCTGTCCAAATGAATCTTTGGTCTGTCTTTGGGCAAAAGTTGTACCTGATGGAACATCCCATGAAATGTCACTGCTAGCGATGGAATGTTCTCAAAAACGCAAAAAAACTGCCAGAAGAGAAAACTGAATGATGGATGTGGAGCAAGGACTCATTCAGATTGTGGCCTTGGTAAACAAATGAAAGGTAAAATTCAACCCTGTTCTTTCCATTATGCTGCACTAGATGATGTGGACTGTACCAATTCTCATCAGAACGGTCCACCTGTTCAGAAGTCAGTTTTGTGATGTAGCCTGCTTGCTGTAACCTGATCTCCTCTTGGTATGCTGTCGCTTGATCTGAATTCCATTAACTGTGGCAGGAAAACGTCTCAGGTTACGTATGTAACCCCGGTTCCCCGAGGGAACGAGACGCCGCGTCGAAATGAATCACATGTGTAATCAGTCCAATGAAAGAGCGAGACGTCATAGGCGGGTGACGTCACCAACCAGGAAGTTATAAATACACGTGCATCGGAACCGGCGTCAGCTTCAGGAAGAGAAGCAGTGCTCGCAGGGATGCAGGAGCATGGCCTCGAGACGCGGCGTCTCGTTCCCTTGGGGAACCGGGGTTACATACGTAACCTGAGACGTTCCCCTTCAGGAAATTGAGCCGCGTCGAAACGCTATGGGAACGAGATGCCCACGCCGCCAGGATCCAAGTCCCTGCCTAGAGAGAGCTAGGGCGAAGGACAGAAGAGCCAGGAGCGACTCGCAGGTCCAGGTCATAAAACCTGACGAAAGTAAGGGGTGTGGACCATCCCGCAGCGTTACAGATATCATAGATACACCTTCAAGAAAGGCTTTGGAGGCAGCTATACTTCGAGTCGAGTGAGCCTTGACCCCTAACGGAGGAGGGAGACCAGAGGACTCATATGCACATGAAATAGCATCCACAATCCAACGGCTTAGAGTTTGCTTAGTGGCCGGGAGGCCTCGCTTAGCCAGACCGTAACATACAAACATACAAGTTGGTCCGACTTCCTCCACATGGCAGCTCTGTGGACATATGTGTCCTGCGCTCGAACTGGACACATACAATTTAGCTTCTGCTGGTCGGGCTCCCGGAAGGGAGGAGGACAGAAGGCCTGCAGTAGAAAAGAAAAGTCCAGAAAAGAAGGGGCCACTGAGAGGGCCTGAAGATCCCCAACTCTCTTTAAGGAGGTAATAGCAATCAACAGAACTGTTTTAATCGTAAGATGACGGTCAGAGATTTCCTCAATTGGCTCGAAGGGAGGCCTACAGAGAGCCTCTAGCACCACCGACATGAGGGAACACGAGGACGTACAGGAGGCCTCAGCCTCAGTGCACCGCGGAGGAAATGTGTAACAAGGGGTTTTTTCCCCACGGAGAGACCACCGAGAGGGGCGTGGTAGGCCGCAATGGCCGCCATGTAGACGTTCAAGGTGGAGTGGGTTAACTCTGCGGAGAGCCGATCCTGCAGGAACTCCAGCACTGTACCAATTGGGCAGTTAACTGGGTCTTGCTGGTGGCGTCCGCACCAAGAAGTGAAAAGCTTCCACTTCAAGGCGAACAGTTTCCTCGTGGAGGGAGCTCTAGATTGGAGGATGGTCTCAACAACCTCGGTTGAGAGACCGGAGGCTAAGAGGTGTGCCCCCTCAGAGGCCACACCCAAAGCTTCCATAGCTCCAGGCAGGGGTGGAGGATGGTGCCCCCTGCCTGTGAGAAGAGATCCCTCCTGACGGGAATCTCCCATGGAGAGCCGACGAGGAGAGAAATCAGGTCCAAGAACCAAACTCGGCCCAGCCAGAACGGGGCTACTAGGGCGAGGGAAACCCCGTCCCGGTGCACTCTCTCTAGAACTCCCGGGAGCAGAGCGATTGGTGAAAGGTGTACAGACGAAGCCTCGGCCACGTCTGTACCATGGCATCCAGCCCCAGGGGAGCTGGATGAACTAGAGAGTACCAGAGGGGACACTGCTCCCTTGTGGCAAAGAGATCTACTTGGGCTTGACCAAACATACTCCAAATCTGCTTCACCACCTCGGGGTGAAGCATCCATTCCCCGGGCCTCGGCCCCTGCCTCGACAGGATGTCTGCTCCCAAATTGAGATACCCAGGCACGTAAACCGCTCTCAGCGAGAGGAGCTTGTCCTGGGACCACACAAGGATCTGGTGCGCCAGCTTGTACAAGGGGCGCGAACGCAGACCTCCCTGGTGGTTGATGTAAGAGACCACCGCTGTGTTGTCGGTGCGGACCAACACATGATGGTCTCTCAGGTCTGGGAGGAAGTGTTTCAACGCTCGAAACACGGCCAGCATCTCCAGGCAATTTATGTGACAGACGTGCCCGCATCGTGGTCGAATCCCACACCACGCCTAGATAAGTGGTCCTCTGTGATGGAGAAAGCACACTTTTCTTGGCGTTCAGTCTCAACCCCAACTCTTTCATATGAGTGAGCACAACATCTCGATGCTGAGCCGCTACTTGTTCCGACTGGGCCAGGATCAGCCAGTCGTCGATATAATTGAGTACGCAGATGCCCTGGAGTCGTAGAGGAGCCAGAGCTGCATCCACACACTTTGTGAAAGTGCGGGGGGAGAGTGCTAGGCCGAATGGAAGAACCCGATACTGGTATGCTTCGCCCCTGAAAGCAAACCTCAGGAACTTCCTGTGTTGAGGAAGGATGGAAACGTGAAAATACGCATCTTTTAGATCTATCGTCACAAACCAGTCCTCGGACCTGATCTGTGACACAACTTGTTTGACTGTAAGCATTTTGAACATCAGTTTCATGACTGAGCGGTTCAACACGCGTAGATCCAAAATGGGACGTAAGCCCCCATCCTTCTTCGGAACAATGAAGTACTGAAGCACTGGCAGGGATGGCAGGACGGTCTCCTGAGGGCACAGGGGGAAGGCAGACACCGAAGGATGTGGAGCACCCCGCCTCTCCCCCGATGGGGCTGCCCTTCGTCGAGGACTTCTTAGCCTGCAGCACGACCCTCAGGTTGGACAGCGAGAGGCAACGCTCTGCTTTTGCGCCTCCCTGTATGAGGAGCTGGTAGACGGCCGGGGCTGCTCCCGCCCAGCAGCCCCGTGAGCTGGATGGCGGAGGGGGAGGAACCGCTGGAACGCCGCCGCTCCCAATGACACGGGCGGTCTCCTTAGTGGTGCGGAGAGCGAGATCGGCGGTCCTCCTAAGCTCCGCGATGTCACTATCCTTAATCTCTTCTCCCTCATCCAGCTCTTTTAGCAGGTCAGCCGGTGTGGAGATCGGGGAGGAAAGGAAGGCTCCGGCGGGCTGAAGGTGGCCGAGACCGCAGAAATCTCTCATCCAGCTTACTCTTCTGCGGTTCGGCTTGTGACTCGGCAGGCCAATCGATCTTTAACTTATCAACCGCACGAGTCACCACCTCCAGCAGCTCCTCATACTGGACAGACTGAGGCACTTCTTCGACGCTCTCGACATCACCCCCCTCGGAGGATGATAGTCGGAGCGTCGAGCCCGTCCCCCGGGGGGAAGAAACCGCAGTGCGGGCTTCCGAACTCGCCGAACGGGCGGCTGCGAACCCCACGAGTGCAGTTGCCGCTCCGCCTCGGCGGAAGCGGGACCGGACCCGCGAAGAACGCTGGTGAAGGCTCCCTCCTCAAAGAGAGCCTTCCGGGAGCGGAGCGTGCACGGAGCGCATAGGAAGACGCTCGCAGTGCGGGCGTGCTCCGCTCCCAGACAAACCACGCATAGAGTGTGTGTATCCCTGCTCGTGATGTAGCGAGAGCAGGGAGGAACACACGCTCTAAAACATGGCTTGTCCAAATGCTTGGACTTCTCTTTTTTCTTCCCTGAACTAGAAGACATTGTGCTCAAAATAAAAGTGGTGCAAACTAGCGACCAAAAAGGAGCACAATCAGACACAGACACAGAGCGCCGCTAAAAGACAGAAGCTGACTCCGGTTCCGACGCACGTGTATTTATAGCTTCCTGTTTGGTGAAGTCCACTTCCAAAACAAAGATTCACATATAATGTACTCACCCCCTTATCACCCAAGATGTTCATGTCTTTCATGTCTTAGGGAAGTCCCAAAGAGTTCTAGCTCATCCTCCTCATCCTCTTAGATTCTAAGAGAACCAATGACTGGCTGAGGTGAGTCACTCATGTGAGACTAGTGAAGAAACTAAAAAGAATACACGCAGAAGCAGCGAGAAATGTCCGTTCGAGGCAGCCTTATCCGCTCCCCCTGGTCCCAGCAGCGCTCGAGGAACTCCGAGGGGCCAGGATCTTCTCGAAATTGGACCTGCGGAGTGCATATAACCTCATTCGCATCCGTGAAGGAGATGAGTGGAACTACGAGTGTCGGGTCATGCCATACCCGTTCTCCATCAGTCCCACGAAGCGTTCCATCAGCTTAAGACCATCTTCTGCACCGCTCCCCTATTACGCCATCCCAACCCCGAACACCCGATAGCGGTGCTATCCCAAGTGGCTGGTGAGCCTCCTCTCCTCCATCACTGTGCCTATTACTCTCGTAAACTGTCTCCGGCGGAGCAAAACTATGATGTAGGAAATCTGGAACTTCTGGCTATCAAGTTGGCTCTGGAGGAGTGGCGTCATTGGCTAGAGGGAGCCTCACATCTATTCACCATCATTACCGACCATAAAAATCTACAATACCTAAGAGAAGCCAAACGTCTGAACCCCCGGCAGGACCGATGGGCACTATTCTTCACTCGGTTCAACTTCAAGATCCCTTATCGACCTGGAACAAAGAATGTTAAAGCTGATGCCCTCTCCCGTCTGTACACCAAGTCCCATCATAGATGAAGACATCCGTCATACCACCCTCCAGGAGCCCGCTCCGCCGGAATGTCCAGAAGGTAAAACCTACGTCCCACGCTCCCAATGTCAACACCTTCTGGACACAGTGCACGAATCTCCGGGCTCTGGACACCCAGGCAGCAGGCGGACCCTCTCGCTTCTTCAAGCTTGGTACTGGTGGCCCAGTATGCACCGGGACACCATCAGGTACGTCCAGAGTTGCTCAGTCTGTGCCAAGTCTAACACTCCCCGTCATCTGCCTACAGGAAAGCTGGTACCTCTCCCCATACCACAGAGGCCCTGGTCCCACATAGGAGTGAATTTCGTCACAGATCTTCCCATCTCATTAGAACACACCTGCATTCTGCTAACAGTTGACAGATTCTCTAAGGCATGCAAGCTCATTCCGCTACCTGGACTCCCCACTGCTATGGAAACCGCTGAACATCTGTTTCACCATGTCTTCCGTAATTATGGGTTACCAGAGGAGATTGTGTCGGACCGGGGACCTCAATTCATGTCACATGTATGGAAAGCTTTCTTTAAATTACTTCGTTGTCTCCGTTAATTTGGCTCTCCACCTGTGACCTACGTCTGCGACTACCCTGCCGCAAGCTGAGTCCCTGCTATATTGTTCCATTCAAGATCCTGAGACAGATTAATGAAGTGACATACCAGCTCCAGCTTCCACCCAGGTACCGCATTCACCCCACGTTCCACGTATCACTCCTAAAACCATATTTTCCCTCTGCCACAGAACCCACCGAAGTCCTGGAACAACCTACGGTCTACACGGTCCACGAAGATCTTGGATTCACGACGCCGAGGGGGTCGGCTAGAATATCTCATCGACTGGGAGGGGTACAGACCTGAGGAATGCTCCTGGATTGCCAGAGGGGACATCCTTGACCCGACCCTGCTCCAGGAGTTCCACCGGAACCACCCCAATCGCCCGGCCCCTCGTAGTCGTGGCCGCCCTCGGCGTCGTGTTAGGGCTTCATTGTCTGGTCTACCGTTCACACCCTTATGTTAGCTCCAGACCTCTCCTCGCTATCTTGGAACCTTAGACCGGCTGCTCACCTGGAATACCATTACTACTCACTCTGCAAACTCTCTTCATCCACTACTACATATAAGGACAGTCAGATAAGCTTGCTCATTGTTTCATTTCCCCCTACGATTGTTTTACTACCACTGTTCAATAAACCTGTTTTCCTCTACATTCTACTACAGTCTCACGTCTGGTCTCTTCGTTATTGTGACACAGCGATGTAGGATGAATTTGAAATGATTTTTGAAGTTGAGGGAGAAAATATGATTGGAGTTTTTCGACATGCCCTAACTGTCTTGAGCCAGAATACACAGAGTTCAGGGAGAGCAAGGCGTTTGAGATGGAGGAAAAAAAAAAAAAATAAACACTTCTTAATAAAAATAATTGAAGGTTTCGCTAGATAAGACCCTTCTTCCTCGGCCGGGATAATTTACAACCGCATTTGGGATCGTTTGAAGCCGTATTTAAACTGAATTTTGGAAGTTCAAAATCGAAGCACCACAGCAGTCCATTATATGTAGAAAAATGCAGAAATGTTTTCCTCAAAAAACGATTTTTTTATGAATGAAGAAAGAATGACATGAACATCTTGGATGACAAGGGGGTGAGTACATTATATGTGAATCTTTGTTTTGGAAGTGGACTTCTTTAATAATAAAAATCAATTTTAACAACACATCTGCAAATAGAACAATCATTGACATGGGGACTACACACATTTATCAGTTCAGTCATTTGAAATTACTCCAGGAGAAAGTTAATTTAATGAGCATTATCACGGCTAATGGGAATTAGAATAAGTCAGATGAAGAAGATTATCTTGGCATAATTATCACTATCTGTCAACCTCAATTACAATAATGGGAATTAGGAGTAGGCTTAGTATGGCTACTTATAGACGGTTATTGGCTAGACAGAGAAAAACAAAGTTTCTCTGTAACTCTGACAAATGTCTCTCTCTTTTTAAGAAAACACTGTTAATTAAGTTTCTTGCTTATTTAAGACTTGTTCCAAATACACATAACAGCCTATTTCACAGAATTAGACCAGGGTTCTTAACCACATTCCTGGAGCCCCCCCAACAGTACATGTTTTCCATGTCTCCTTAATAAAACACACCTGATTCTGATCATCAGCTCATTAGTAGAGACTCAAAGACCTGAAATGTGTGTGTCAGACAAAAGAAAAATGCAAAGTGTGCAGTGTTGGAAGGGTGGGGTGGGTTAGACCAGGGATAAACATATTCGGTTTAGAGAGCCACTGTCCTACAGTTTAGCTCCAACCCTGAAAAAAAAACCTCACCTGCCTACAGCTTAGTATTCCTGAAGACATTGATTAACTTGCTTAGGTGTTTCAGTTGATATCAGTTGGAGCTAAACTCTGCAGGACAGCAACTCTCTAGGACCAAAATTGCCTATATTGAATTACACCAACCCTTCTGTGTAATTTCACCAGAAAATAATAAATGGATTTCATCTTCACTACCACAAAACGTACAGGTGCATTAACATATTTAGACACAGGAACATTAACAGAGAAAGAATCAAATTTACAGGGTATATTCTGTGCAAGATTTTAAAATGGACTTATAAACTAGATATTATTTGTTAGTTAATCAACATCAGAAGAAAAAGACCAGCTTCACAGACCAGCAACAAAACATCACTATTTAGCATTAACCAAATCATGCTGGTATATTCTAGTTATTTCAACAGGGGTTATAGATACTGATAACAATCAACATGAATTACATCACAATGTCTGGTAGACATATACATCAGTTTGAATGTCACTTTTGTGCAAGAATTTGGACCCTTTGTATGTATAAGTTACAGTGACTCCGAAGTGGTTTTTTTTTTTTTAAACAAAAATAAAACATACATTTAAATTTAATTTTTTATTTTTGATGATTGCAAACAATGCAAAAACAAACTGAGATTCCCTCCTGATAATAAACTATAGTTTAAATGTATCCGTAAAATCTCTTTTGTAGCCTTATAAAACAAAGCCCAGCATATTATTTTTACCTTGCTTGCCTGCTTTTTTTTCCCCATTTTTTTTTTTATTAAACATATTATTCATTGGTGAAATGATAAAGAATAGGTAGCCTTTTTGCCCTTTTCATTGCAAATCGATTACCTGCACATTTGGCTCAAAGCAGCTGAGCTTTACTTTGGGAAATGTGGATTAACAAAGACCTGAACTTGAAAAGTTAAAAGGACAAACCAGTCAATATGCACAGATTATTGATTAGGGCATGCAAGCCATGGGGATAATCTTTATAAGCTCATTTTTATTTAAAGGAGAAGTCCACTTCCAAAACAAATATTCACATATAATGTACTTACCCCCTTGTCATCCAAGAGGTTCATGTTTTTCTTTCTTCGGTTGTAAAGAAATTATGTTTTTTGAGGAAAACATTTCTGCATTTTTCTCCATATAATGGACTGGTATGGTGCCCCCATTTTGAACTTTCAAAAGGCAGTTTAAACGCGGCTTCAAACAATCCCAGCCGAGGAAGAAGGGTCTTATCCAGCAAAACGATCAGTTATTTTCATTTAAAAAAAAAACAACAAAAAAAACAAATTAAATACTTTTTAATCTCAAATGCTCATCTTGCCTTTCTCTCCCTGAACTCTGTGTATTCTGATTACAGTTAGGGTATGTCGAAAAACTCCAATCGTATTTTCTTCCTCAACTTCATAAATCGTTTCAAAATCACCCTACATCGCTGTAGAAGTTCCAACCCAGTCTTTGCAAAGTGAACATGCAAAGATCATCAAACACCCTTAACAAAAAAAGGTAAAAACAGCGATGTAAGGATGATTTTGAAGTTGAGGGAGAACATGAGATGGGAGTTTTTCAACATGCCCTAACTGTCATGAACCAGAACAAAAACAGTCCCTTTAAACAGAACAAAAACCAATCCATTATCCGATTTTATATATGCACTGACAGGTCCTCCTCACAAAATTTTCGCTTACACCGCATCTACACCGGATGTGAGCGGCGCCATGCAACGCGACCAAATACAGTAGAACCCATTGTAATCAGTGATGCTGTCTACACTGGATGTGGCGTGACATGATAAATTCCCGACAGTGAACTGCTGCCGCGTTCTATTTATGACATGCTCACACAAAGGTCAAATGATTTGCAATGGTCGCTTTGTCACGTCCAGTGTAGACAGACTTTAGCTGTTGCGGTGTGGTGCGACAACTGTCGCGTCCAGTGTAGACACTGTGTTAGGCCTCCAAAAGTGTAGCACAAGCACCGTCTAATCTCTTATAGCAGTAATGGCAATTACAGTGGTAGCATACCTCATTCACATCTGTATTGATTGTATAACACAAAAGATATGAATTGAGTTTCACATCACAATTTAATGCTAAAGGTTTTTTGTTCTGTTCAAATTCTAAGGATAAGCAAGCTAGGCACAGATAGATGATACATTGATGGTTGTTTTGGGATTTTTTTACAAATACTATACAGTAAACTATACTGATTAAAATACATCATGCTTTACAACAGATATTAACAAATTCTAATGTCAAATATTACATTTTGACATGCTTACAATGTAAAAATCATGATTATGTTCTTTTGTAAGATCCAGAACTTTTATCTGTTATAATAAAATGCTCTTTGACAGGAATACAAGGCATAGTTTATCCCTGGATTGCTCATCAGTCTTGCACATCTGAGACTTCTGCTCAATTTTAGGACTGAAGAAAATTATTCAAAACCTAAGCCTGACTGATTCTCCTTGGGACAGGCAGTAATAATAGCTCATTTATGCACCCTCATGAATGCAATTATTTCCTTCTGCTGAATTTGTGACTGTGGCACTAAACCAGTCACAAGCTGAAATCTATGACACGTAAATATCCTGTGTATCAAAAGATGAATTATCACCAGTTTGTTGTGATTAGTGACTCCAGCTGTAGGGATCCTGGTTTCTTTCTTATTCCATAATCCCCTCACTTTATGATTGTTGATGATTTTGATCTTTGCAGGTTTTATTGTTTTTTACATCCCTTGGTAAAGCTTAAAAGAGGAACCATCTTACTTGTCACTTCTGGGTTACCTTGTCCAATGAATATAGAAAGTCCTGAAACTGACTGATTTAGAGGATTGAGGTCGGATTGATAGATAGTGTCTGAAACTAATTGTGGAGGAATTGGGAAAGCTACAGAAGAGAGTGCCATGAGACAATGAGAGCTGTTTAGGATTGTAGACTGATGGAAATTACTGGGGTCTTTAAATGGAAAATATGTTAAGCCTAAAGTCAACATAAACGAGTATATCCCTTCTTGATGGTGTGTGAGATCCACAATTCTTCAACCCCGCCCAGATCTGTGGAAACTATGGTTTTGACCTCTGAGGTCCGACCGTACTCAACTCCCTCCACAAGGAAAATATATACCCAAAAATGTATTGTGTTCACTTGCAGAAGTTTCGCAGAATCATCAGATGGGCCCAGTTAATAGCAAAATTGGTTCAGTACTGGAGTTTCTTCACGATCAACTCTTCGCAGGCCTGTCTGCCTTCACTCTAAAGGTTTACGAGGCGGACATAGCTGTTTACAGGGTGGAGAGTCATTGGGAGAAACCCATTGGTGTCACATTTCCTATGTGTTGCTTTGAGGCTGAGGCCCGCAAGCCATACAAGGGTGCCGACCTGGGTGTTGTTTTAGAAGGCCTACTGAGATATGGTTCCCCATCATTCAAGCCGAATAAGTGGATAGTTGAGTCTATCCCTCTTGTGTACAAAGCATGTGCACAGCCTTCACCCATGGGTATATGAACCCATTCAACTAGGATTATGGTAGCTTCGAAAGTCTGGTCCTGTCTGCACACATTTGTGAGGTTTCACAACCTAGACTTGGACTTTACTCCAGGGTAACAGGTGCTTATGTCCTACCAGGGATCCTCAAATCTGGCCCACAAGATCCACTTTTTTGCAGAGTTTAGCTCTAACCCCAATCAAACACACCTGAGCATGCTAATCAATGTCTTTTGGATCATTAAAAAAAAAAAAAAAAAAAAAAATCACAGGTAGGCAAGATTAATCAGGGTTGGAGCTAAACTCTGCAGGGCATTGGCTCTCCAGGGCAAGTTTGAGGAATCCTGTCCAAGGCTGTACTCGCAGGATTTACACTAGAGTGGCACTTGTCAATACAACAGAGTGGGTATTAATGTTCCCATAGTGTCACAACTTCTGACTAGGGCTGTGACGGTCACAATGACAACCGCGCCACCACGGTCGACGGTTGCCACCGCAGTGGTCAGTTACCACTGGCGGTACTGCACGTGATGTCACACAATCTATAACAAGCATAAAGTACAGTGTTTCTACAACAATTATTCTGCCGTGGCCATGTTCAGTGTCTCCGCTGGCAGCAGCAGTGAGCGCAAGTGCCTTCGCAGCTGCTGGAAGAGATCTGCATTCAAACGCACACAATAGGCTAAAGCTTGCAAAACTCCGGGTAAAGTAATTACTATGAATGTGTCACAGCCCTACTTCTGACCCAGCATGTTGCCTTGAAATGGAACGTGTCAGGTTACGAATGCAACCAAGAAAAGGAAACGATGCATCACCCATGGTTACAGTCAATACCTGAGACGCTTCCTGAGATGGGAACAAGAAAGTGCATCATGGTGTTGATGCTATGGGAACACTTTCAGTGTATGTCTGAGTTACATGTGAAAACATGCCTGGAATGGCTACATGAGTCAGTGACATCATATGCAATAAAAGGGTGCACATGCAACATGTCATCAACTTTAGATTTATCTAAAGGAAGTCTCATTTCCATCTCAGAGAACTAGGTTAAATACAGTACATAACTTTAAGATGTTGGGGCAAATTATGAGAAAGCAGAAGTAGGCATATCGACTACTTTCTATATGGTTAGTCACCCATCCCTTCATTTTACATCTTACTCTACTTGGCAGGAGAAAACGTGAAGACCTTTCCACCACAGAGTAAAGGAAGTACCAATACCCAAGACTGCTGAGATCTAAGAGCCAAAATCTCCCTAAGATCCTTCCTGAATTTTCTGTGGCCATGCTACTTCGCCCCTCCGCTCATCAACTCTTAGGAGGGGGAGCAGGGGCAGCCACGCTTGCCTTCTGACCCTCCCTCCAGGAACTATAACCCGGTTAAAGTTCAGAAGGGTTTGTGGGGGTTCAAGGACCATGACTAGGGATGGGTATCATTTACATTTTATCGATACAGATAACGATACCGGTGCTTATCGATACTGTTATCAATACTATTTGGTGCAAAAAGATATGTAATAAAAGTTTCAACTTATTTTATTACTGCTGAACTTTAGCAACGATATTAAAGTTCTTCTATCAAATGCAGCGAGTTATTTTTCTCTTTGTGTTTTATTTTGTTAACATTAAAGGAACAGTTCACCCAAAAATGAAAACTGTCTCATCATTTACTCACTCTCAAGTTGTTTTAAACCTGAAAGAGTTTCTTTCTTCTGTTGAACATAAAAGTTATTTTGAAGCATGTGGGTAACCAAACAATTGCTGGTCCCCAGTGACTTTCTTTTTTTTTTTTTCTACTTTCAAAATCAGTGGGGATCAGCAACTGTTTGGTTACCCACATTGTTTATAATACAGGTTTGGTAAAACATGACAGTGAGTAAATAATGACAGAATTTAAATTTTTGGGTAAACTATCCCTTTGATGACAGTCAGCAGCATGTTTAGTACTGTCTCTTTAAGAGCTGCACACATCCGCTTTTCTCTCAACTGTTTACTTTCACTTTAGCTTCTAAGAGCTGCAAGGTTGCAGCCTCACTTCCTTTGAGAAGCTAGGCTGCTCCCAAGCAGAATGACACACAAAATGAGTGTTATCATACATTTTTTTTTTTCTGAAATGGAGACATGATGTACACCTCTTAAATAAGGCAAAGCTTTTCACTGTGCACAACATGATTTTACACACACACACACACACACACACACACAGTGTGTCTGCAAGATAAGCAGCTTCTTGAAGACAAAGAAGCTGATGATGTTTTACGTGATGTCACTGACTGCCATAGCCAATTCAGATTGGTGTGTTTGTACATGTGCCTCAGACACCGGTCACACACTGAAGGTGTTCCAATAGCACAAACAACATGATGCACCTTGAAAGTTGCCTTGAAAGGAAACTGTGTGCAGTTGAATAAAATACTATTTGGCATTTATGTAAATTCTGGAATGAGATTATACATTTTCTATTACTTTATGATGCTTGTTTTTGATTTTGATCTTTTTCATATTGAAGTGTACTATTGGCCTTTTCACTCAAGTTTATTATTCTTATCCACAAATTCATGGAAATTCCCTGTGCACTGTACCTGTGATCCAGTCTGCCTTGGCTCATGTTACCTCAATACACAGTCACTCTTGGGAAAAGCGCAGCTGTGAAGGGCTGGAGGTCACAAGTTGTTCATGACTAACTACCCATTTCCAACATCACACTGTTACTGATTGCTGGTGGTGCTTGAGCTAAGGCTCAGGGGATGCCGTTGAGTGTAAATGCTAATTACAGTCTTCTGAACTGAGTTACGCATGCTTTTAGTCTGCATGCTTTCATTACTAGGCCTCCATTGTCCCAGCACTGCTGACGGTCTCTTTATTGCCTAAACTTACAATCTCTGCTCGGTATGACTGCTTTTTGGTAAAGTAAGAATATTTACTTTATTGGCAGCAAACTCTGTTCTAGTACAGAACATTATGGCTGTACCATACCTTTATCACATATCTTGATGACACACTGAATACTATTAGAAACATGGATTTTATGTCAGTTATTTAAATTGGGTAAAGCAAGTATATTTTCTAATGTGACAACTGTAGATTTTTTTTTAATTAGTATCATACATTGGTCAAAAGTCAAATTGTAAATGTGCATGTACTATGCATGTGCAGATGGTGTACATGTCTGTTTAGCGCTTACTGTACACTACTGTAATGCATTTCATACTGCACGGTTGTGGTCAAACTACATAATAGTGTAGCAGAGCGGAGGTGGGAAAGGCCAAATGGACGGCAATATAAATAAGGGATGAGAGAGAAAGTTAAGATGCTGTAACCCTCCCCAGTATAAGCCCAACTATGCCACCCTGGTCAGTAAGGGAATATTAAAAATCAGTTTAAGATCATGGAAAATGAGGTGTGGGTACAAAAACAATTCCTTTATTGACAGCAAAGTTTAAAACGAGCATTTATAGAGTTCACTGCCATTGCTGAATGCCACAAAAAAAAAAAAAAAAAAAAAAAGGTGCACTGCATCTGGTCAGATGTGGAGTAGGGGAGCTGATCACTCAGTAAGTCCCCAAGCATGACATCACCCCACTCAGTGACAAAGCAGCAGCAGCAAACACTCAGCACTCAATGAAAAACACTGCTCCGCCAAATAAAAAAAAAGTGTGAATTAGCTTGTAATTGAATGCTTTAAACTCTGATTTCAATGTCCTTCATGTTTATGTCTATATGGCAGCATGCTGCACACCGTGTTGTTATTGTTCTTTTGCACATGGGGTCTGTCTAACTAGTAAAATGTGTACAAATTATGTCACAGTAAATGTAATGTAAATGTACATGTAAATGTAAATGATCTCCTTCGCTGGATCTCGCATTGAGTTCTTTGTCTGAGGTAAATATAAGGCTAATTCCTCTCATATACTACATATGGAAAGCAGTTCCTCCAACATCCTCAAGACTATAAATTTGAACATGATAATTTGAACAATCTCAGGTGTCCTGAAGTTTATTTTTTTTAAGCTGTGCAATAAAATATTTGTTACTGCAGCAATTATTGAGCTTATTATTAATTGTATGATAAATAATGCAAGGGCAGTAGTTATTTTGCACTTGTTGGGTAAACAATCTCCAACAATGTCTACCTGAACAAAATTTTATAGTTGCATAAATCCTTTGATTGTGAGAAATTGTCTGTACAGGTTTTTTTTTTTTGCTTACAGTTTTGAAACTATGGCTCCATTTCTCAAAACTCTACACACAAAACCACAACACGTACTATTATTCACAACACTGTGAAACAATTTATAGTTTTTCTCAGTCGCTTTGGTGCATTTCTCGAATCAATCTTAATATATGCAAAGAAATATGTGCATTTCTGAAAACAATTTATACAAACCGCACCACACAATGGATTACCTGCAAAAGCCTGTAACTTATTCAAAATCTTTAGCTCATCGCTCAAAAGTATTTGTCAGTGAACATATCACTGCCATCAGAATGAAAAGTCTTTGTGTCACTGCTCACAAACAAGATTTCAAAATGCTTAGTCATCTTTTCAATACAGCACTGCACTCTGTTAGTATTACCTAATGTAAACTATGCCAACAGTTTGGATGACAGTTACTGTACTAAAATGCAGAAGGCTGCAGTTCTTATGTATGCCATATATCCATTTCAAAAGTACAAATTTACACATTACTGTATGTGGGACATTGATTGTATGTGTTAACATATTACCCCCCAGACCATACGAGTGTTGGAAAAATGAAGTTAATATCTGGACGCGGGTTACCGAGCTCGACAAAAAGAAGCAAGCCCTCGCTGTCGCATTGGGGCTTGAAGGGAGAGCCCGTGAAATGGCGATGGAAATACCTGCGGAGGATTTAGACAGTGATAATGGTATGGCAACGCTGCTGGCTAAACTGGACAATGTCTTCCTAAAAGAGGAAAAGGATCGCGCATATGAAGCCTATTCTTATTTTGATGGTATAACGAAGAGTAGTTCGGTCACCATGGCGGACTACATAATTGATTTCGAACAGCGATACAATCGGATGAAAAAGTATAATATGACGCTTCCTGATGCTGTGCTGGCTTTTAAGCTATTGGACACGGCTTGCCTTGATGAAAAAAACAGACAACTAGCACTGACAGCCTGCACAGAGTTGACGTTTTCATCTATGAAATCAGCTCTAAAACGGATTTTCGGAGGAAAAACGACAGGCTCGTCAAACGGAATACAAGTGAACCAGGACGTGGCATTTTTCACTGAACAGAGATCGCAAGCAAGAGGAAAACCGAACAGAACGCTGCAAAGTGGGCAACCTAAGCAGCCATTACCAGGGACTAACCCACTGGATAAATACGGTAAGAGATCCAGATGTGCCATTTGCCAGTGCACATTTCATTGGGCTAAAGACTGTCCACACAAGAAAACTGAACAAGTAAGAATAACTGAAGATGCAAATATTGAGGAATGTAACATCACAGTTTACAAAGGACTCAATGTCAGATGCAGAGATATTCATGACTGAATCATTGGGATCAGCGATCATTGACACTGCTTGTACCCGTACTGTGTGCGGGGAGAAATGGCTGGAAAACTTTATTGATGACCTCACTCAAGATCAAGTGAACCAGCTGATGCAAACAGAAACTCCTAGTTGCAGACCATTTCGGTTCGGGGACGGAAATTTGGTGTATTCCACAAGAAATGTGAAATTACCAGCTAAAATAGGACTGACAAAATGCTTAATTGAAACAGAAGTCGTCAAGGTTGACATTCCACTCCTGCTGAGTAAGACGTCACTGAAGAAAGCAGGGACAATTTTGGACATGGAAAAGGACAGTGCAGTGATGTTCAAACAGTCCATTCCTCTTGAATTTACTAGTTCTGGACATTACTGTGTTGATATCAGAGACAGAGACACTAAGAAAGATCAAGCTGAAGAGGAAGTTCTAACAGTGACAGATAATATGTCTCCAGATGAGAAACGCAAAATCCTTCTGAAGCTCCATAAGCAGTTTGGTCACGCGTCGGCAGACAGGATACAGAGGCTCATTCACAGTTCAGGAAATAAGGACAAAGAATGCTTTACTATTTTACAACAAATAGTATATGACTGTGAAATATGCCAAAAGTACAAAAGGACAAAGCCAAAGCCTGCTGTGGGGTTGCCCATGGCTTCGGAATATAACGAGACAGTGGCGGTGGATCTGCACGAGTTAGAACCAGGTGTATGGTATCTTCACATCATCGACCACTTTACACGTTTCAGCGCCGGAAACATTGTGAAAACAAAGAAGTCATCTGAAATTGTCAACTCCTTCATTCACACTTGGATAAGTGTCCATGGCGCTCCCCAAAAGCTGTATAGTGATAATGGAGGAGAATTTAACAATCAAGAGATCAGAGACATGGCTGAAAACTTTAACATCGAAACAAGAACAACAGCTGGATACAGTCCCTGGAGCAATGGACTACTTGAGAGACATAATCAAACACTTACCGAGATCATCCTGAAGGTCAAACGAGAAAATGGATGTGACTGGGACACTGCCCTTGACTGGGCCCTCATGGCTAAGAACAGTATGTTGAATGTGCATGGCTACAGTCCGTACCAATTAGTGTTTGGACAGAAACCTAACCTTCCTTCTGTGTTAGTTGATAAACTGCCTGCTCTAGAGGATACTACTGTGAGTGCTAAAGTAGGAGAACACATTTCTGCTTTACATGCTTCTAGGAAAGCATTTACAGAAGCAGAGTCTTCTGAGCGAATAAGAAGGGCACTACGTAGGCAGCTTAGGCCTACAGATGACATGTATGTGACAGGTGACAAGGTCTATTACAAAAGGGTAGACTGTCCTGAGTGGAAGGGGCCAGGGGTAGTTATTGGTCAAGATGGAGCTGTTGTGTTTGTAAGACATGGGGGAACTCTTGTTAGAGTGCATCAATCCAGGCTCTGTAAGACAAACACACAGGATCAGGAATCTCAAGATAAGCAAAATGAACAAGAAAACAGCCAAAAAGTAAGTGAAAAAGGTATCTTAAACAATGTAGCAGACAGTTCAGATAGTGAAGAAAACACAGACAGCGACCAAGAAAACACCAGCGTCAGTGAGTTAAATACAGGAGATGTTTCATCCTAGTATGACACAAACTGAAACAGATCATGATGTGTGTGGTAATCCTGTCTCTTCAGCTGATGTAAAGCTAAAAACAGGACAGACTGTAACATTTCTGAAACAGAACAGTGGTGGTCTACAGAGAGCCAAGGTTTTAAGCAGAGCAGGCAAAGCCTCTGGAAAATATAAAAACTGGTTTAATCTGCAACATATTGAGCAAGATGGCAGTAATGGGCAAAAAGAGTCATTGGATATGTCATGTGTTGATAATCTTCACATTGAATCAACTGAGAGAGAGTCTGACGTACTTGTAACAAAAGATGTTTCATTTGATGCAGCTAAACAAGATGAAATAGTCAATTGGTACAAAAACAATGTTTTTGAGGAAGTTGATGATGCAGGTCAAAAATGTGTCTCTACCAGATGGGTCTGTAGTCTCAAAGAAACTCCTAATGGCATTGTGCCCAAAGCACGACTTGTAGCCAGAGGTTTTGAAGAGCTTAATATTCACGAGCTGCAGAAAGATTCCCCAACTTGTGCTTCTGACTCTCTTAGGCTATTATTAGCTGTAATCTGTCAAAATAAGTGGCAAGTCCATTCTATGGATATCAAATCTGCTTTCTTGCAGGGCATGCAGTTGTCCAGAGAAATCTATGTCCGGCCCCCCCTGAAGCAGGGAAGGAAAATGTTCTATGGAAACTAAACAAGTGTGTTTACGGCCTTGCAGATGCATCATTGTATTGGTACAACAAAGTGAAAGAAATCATGCTGAGTACAGGTGGTAAATTGTCTAAAGTAGATCCAGCAGTATTCTACTGGTTGGATGAACAATGTAAGGTTACTGGAGTACTTGCATGTCATGTTGATGATTTTCTTTGGGCAGGCTCACAAAACTTCTCAACAGATGTGATACCTACACTAAAGTCTGCATTACATGTTGGACGTGAGGAACATGAAAATTTCTGCTATGTGGGAATGGACTTTGTTACCATTAATGGTGTAGTTCATGTACATCAGCATAGTTACATTGAAAACCTACAGCCTATTCGGCTGCAAGCAGCGCGGGCAGTGGAGAGGGATGTCTCTCTTAATGAGACTGAAAAAGAGCAACTGAGGTCAAAAATAGGACAAATACTGTGGGTTGCAAAACAAACCAGACCAGACATTATGTTTGATGTATGCAGTCTAGCATCAAATATAAAGTATGCTACAGTCCAGTCTATTCACGAGACAAATAAGGTCATTAGAAAGCTTAAATCTGAAAAGGTGACTCTCAGGTTTCAACATTTGGGAAATAGTGACGCTCTAAACTTTGTCGTTTTCAGTGATGCATCTCTTGGAAATCTCCCTGATGGGGGTACGCAAGGGGGAACATTGATTGGTCTCATGGGAGAAGGAGGGAAGTTTTCTCCTCTCTGTTGGCAATCCAAGAAAATTAGACGTGTGGTGAGGAGTACTCTGGCAGGGGAAACGCTAGCCCTGTCAGATGGAATAGATAATGCCATTTTTTTGACTACTCTCTTTTCTGAACTTACTACTGGAAATGCTGAGCTGAATACACCCCCGTTTATCTGTGTGACAGACAATCACTCTCTGTTTGATGCCCTTAAGTCAACGAAACAGGTCTCTGAGAAACATCTTCGACTGGAAATAAGCAGCATAAAGGAGCTCATACAGAGTAAAAGAATCAAGAAGGTTCTCTGGTCGGACACAAAAACTCAACTCGCTGACTGTCTTACGAAAAAAGGAGCGTCAGCCCTGATGTTATTGAAAGTACTCAGTGAAGGACTATGGTGCTATTGAAAGCACATAGTTGAGTACTGGTCACTTATAAAAAAAAAAAAAAAAAAAAAAAGGGGGAGATGGTCATTTGAAAAGACTCTATGGTAACTTGTAATCTTTGCTTTGTATGTTTTTCTTGTATTTATATATATATTTTTTTTTTGTTTAAAGATTGTTTACATATTACATATTGTTAACATATTACCCCCGCCACCCCCCCTTGTTATTTATGGTTGGCGCATGCGCCAGTTCAAAAGGTGAGCGCGCCGGTAAAAGGGGGCAGTGTTGTGTTTGGTGAGTGTGTGTTTGAGGAGGGAGACGAAGTGGGAAAAAATAAAGTGTTCTCTCTGTGCAACGTAAACGTCGTGTTTACTCAAGTTTAACAGTATGAGACTGGATAGGATTCACAATTACACTCTTCTTTCTAAAACTTTTAAAGCTCTTCTTTCATGAGCTCCTATGTACATTTCTGTACAAAACAAAGTAATTGGCAGAGAGATGTTTAAAAACTCAAGAAAAACAAGACTGAAACCAAACTATTTTTTTTTTTTACTGTAAGCTATTGTGGTTGTAAGTACAGTATTACACAGTACGGAAAAAAAAACAAACAAAAAAAAAAAAACACTACCAATCAAAACTTCCTTTTTCAAACACAACCAATCAAAATGCCACACCAATTCATCAGTGCCTCAAGCTAATGATGCGTTCAATTCATGTCGGATACATCGTATTTACAAGTTGAACACAGCCACAATGCTGTTATTATGAGTGGGAAACTTTACATTTTCTTTAAGACAGAGTTTCCTGTCACGGCTGTGTGTTGAATGAGACGAACAACGACAGAATATAACGAAAAGTCTTTAATAAAATCCACAAACGGTAACTCCAGGCAGAAACAGAAGGGAAACACACGCCAACATAACTTTAACATCCGACAACCAAACAATGAACAGAATCCAACTTATAAAGGAGCGCTAACGATACAAAGACAGGTGTGGGTGATTAACCAAAAATGACTTTGGAACGGAAACAAGGAACGGAACGGAACAGGAAAAACCATATATGGACACAAGAGGGAGAAACCAACAAAACAGTCCAATGGGGGTGTAACAAGGGCAAAACCAACACAAACAGTCCAAGGGGTCTAACATTACTCCCCCCTCCTGGAAGGCGCGACCTCGCGCCGTAGAAAAACAAAAACAAAAACAAAAACAAAAGAGTGGACGTGGGAAGATAACAAAAAGTTCATCGTAGGAGGAGGCTCAGGCGGAGGACAAACTCCCGGGCGGAGGACAACAAACAAAGTCCAGGGTGGTGACGATGGAGGGAGGAGCCAGGGAGGAGACAGAAGTGTCCAGGGTGGGTCTGACGGAGGGAGGAGCCAAGGAGGAGACAGAAGTGGAGGAAGGGCTGACGACTCCAGGGGGCCAACCGACGGCGGCGGAGCAGGTGGAGGTGGAGCCCGAGGCGGAGACGGAGAGCCGATGATCCAGGGCGACACGAGGATCCGGAGGGACGATGGAGCCCGGTGGAGCTGGTGGACCGACGGGCGACGGTGGAGACGAGGGAGCTGAGAGCCGCGGTGTAGCCGCTGGGTCGAAGGGCCGAGGCAGAGTCCAGGACTCAGAGGCTGGAGGCGGAGACGAGGGATCCTCCAGCCATGACGCCGATGGAGACTGGCAGATCCGCGGCGAACCCACCGCACAGATGGTGGACTGAGGGTGATTAGCGGGGCTGTCAGGAACCAGCGGTGGTATGACTGAAGCAGCATGGCTGCCTAGATGGGGGTAACAGAGGGAGGGCGGGTAGGAAATTCCAGCAGGTAGATAGTTCCAGGTAGACAGATTATTCAGGGCAGGCAGGAAGTTCCGTTTCAATATCCTTAGTGAAATCAATCAAATCTAGTTCCATTTTAGAATGTCCCAGATCCAGGCATTGCTCACCCTCAGCGGTAGTGCAGTGGGCGGTGCTGTCCTCAGCACCCTCACGCCCAACTGGAACATCCACCGTTGCGGGCTCCGTGACCGGGTCTCGCACCTGGTCGGACTCGCTAGGGTCAGGCTCCGTGGCGATCTCACACGCTGTCGCTCCCATTGGTGATGGTACTGTCGCTCTCGGCTCTGGCTCTCCATCCGAAGTGGGCTTGGGCTCAGGCTTCGCAAGTTGGGGTGTGGTTTGGCTGGGCTTTGGGTCTTGTTGCGAGACGTCTGCAAGGTGTGGCTGAACTAGGTTGTTATACTCCTCCGCTTCGCCTACGGTGTACGCTGAACCACAGGCACACAATACGAGGTTGATGTATTGCTTTAGGGTCCAGCAGGGATCTCCGTCGGGTAAGGCGAAGCAGAGGTCATCGTCCAGTCCACACCTAAACCCCTCCATCAGGCAGACATCACAAATGGCACGGTGGCAGGTGCCGACAAACTCCTCCACGTAATCCTCCAGGTCCCTGCCATTCTGGAAGATGAAGATGGTGAATCCCTCCAGAATGGTGTTACCCCTCCTTGGGGCAACGTTAGCAGAGGCGAGGTCCATGGGGGCAAAAAGAAAAAACTGGTGAAAATGGAAAAATAAAACGTAGTGGAAAATTTGTTAACTGTTTGTAGGTTGGATGTTCTGTCACGGCTGTGTGTTGAATGAGACGAACGACGACGGAATATAACGAAAAGTCTTTAATAAAATGCACAAACGGTTTGTTTTTCTGATGACGCCAAAAAGAACTTCAATTAATCCGTCATTTCTGATCGTACAGATAAGAGCAATACATCAATGGAATCTTTAAGGAATTCACTTTTATTTGTGTACACTCATAGTAACAACAACACTCTGTGGTTTTGTGAAATAAAGCAAACAAACAGGGTATGCAGTCTGCTGTGTTGTTCTCTGTGATCGTCATTAAGAAATGCGTCACTAAAATGAACTAAAACTCAGCAAATACTACACACAGAGACATGAGAGAGATATCTATAGAAAGCCTGATATGTCTACTTTTAAATGGAGCAAGTCTTATCGAAAACAAATATCACGTGTTAAAGTAATCTGTATGAAACCAACCCCATGTCCTGTCTTTCTCATCAGATCTAATTATTTTTAATTTGATCACGCCCACGAGCTACTTTCGGTTTGTTATTATCAGCCACGTGGAGGCGCAAGCGGCGAACCGCCCACATCAACGGAAACAAAGCGGGAGACTTCATTGTTCATCTCGGCTACTTGCATCTTGTTACTGGAAGAAGACGCGCTGTGAGGAGAAAGATTTATATTTCCCTCAGAGGAAGAGTGCGATGCGACGCACGGTGAGATCCACCGAAAGAGTAAGTCTTTCTTTTATTAGCCTACTTACGTTGTGTTACTGTGATATAACTTGTAGACATTATAGTAGTTAGATTTTTTCCCAAACTTTAAATCCTGACTACGTGTAATCAAGTGAAGCGTTATGAAGTATGTTTCATTTCATTGCATCGAAATGTTTGACGACGCCAGGATGTTTTTAATGTTCTATAAAATAAAAATGACGCGATATAAAAGCAATAGTGTTTACACTGTAACACTGAATGATACAGTCTAAGATTGTTTAGACCAAGCTACTGTCATATACTCTGTTCACGAATAGATGTTTATGACGTGCTTAACAATAGTAAATTAGTTTCCCAGACATAAAATGGTTTTGTATTGTATAATACATACTTGCTTGTGTTTATGACTATAAAATCATATTTATTTATTGTATAACAATAGGATATAAAAGTAATATTAGTTTATTTTTAATACTCTGTTTGTGAGTAGGTGTTTAACGTGCTAAACAATAATAATTAGTTTCTCAGATATAAATTGTCAATATTTTATGATAGTATAAAGCATGTGTGAGTCTATGACTATGAAATCATACTATATGTATACATTACAGATGCTCCTGATATTAACATGCTCACAGATGTTTTTTTTTTTTTGTTGTTGTTGTTTTCCAGTGATTTGATACCTGCACCACAGATGAATGCTAGATGAATGCCACATGAAGACTGCCACCTGGACTACTGATGATGAGTTTTGTTTTTTAAATCCATGGAAAGAAGCAGCAATCACTTAAATATCAGGTATAATTTACTTGTTTCACTTGTTGAACAGAATTCAGAAAACAGTTTTCAGGAATGACACAAAGTCTGTTCACATCTCTGTACATGTAACATCAATGTAGTCAATAATGTGCTGTTGACCTTTATTATGTATGTTTTGATGATACTGTGTTGTAAATGAAATACAAATAGTCTAAAACTCCATTCTCTGAATCTCTCATTGTTTCTACCTGACAGTCACAGTCTCATTGATGGGCCATTAGAGGAGGGCCTTTTGTCTCTCAGGTGTGAATCACTAAATATTCATGGCCGTTGTCACTCCCTTGCATATTCCCTTTCGATCACAAAACATGTCTTAGAAAATTTAAATCAATATATTGTTTTCTGTAAACGCGTAAATGAGATGATTTTCACATCATCTTGTAGAAAAAACTTTAGACTACCACATCCAGTTCTCAAAAATCTTGTGAACTAATGTTCTGAATGTGTTTCATGGCCTTATTTCAGTGACTTAAAAAAAATTTGTTTTTCACTAACCACATAAACGTTGTTTTCTCAAAAACACAAACATACATTAATGTTGCTTGCATATTACTGTAGCCCAGTTTGTGCTGATTACAGTGTAATCAAACTTTAGCCATTAATATGTTTTTTTAGATACTGAAAAAAGCACAAATGTCAGGGCATGTCAAAACTTCTCCAGGGTGCCAAAACACCCTCAGACCCCAGAGGGTTAACATCCAACAACCAAACAATGAACAGAATCCAACTTAAAGGAGTGCTAACAATACAAAGACAGGTGTGGGTGATTAACCAAAAATGACTTAACAAGGAACGGAACAGGAAAAACCATATATGGACACAAGAGGGAGAAACCAACAAAACAGTCCAATGGGGGAGTGACAAGGTCAAAACCAACACAAACAGTCCAAGGGGTCTCTGACATTTCCGAGTTGGGGCGTGTCAGGAAAAATCTGCGTTTGATGCAATGGACGCAGCCAAAGACTATAGATATGAAGCATCTGTATTGACGGTAAATTTGTTGACAAAATAATTGTCAACTTGCAAGTAAGAATATCCCAGGAGAACATGAACACAGCATAACTCCTCACTTGTGCAAACACTCATTGCTTTACTTTACACCAACCAATCCTGGCTTTAGAAGAGGCCTTGGAATAATCACCTTTTAAAAGTTATATCTGGTTTCTGTCCAACTACACATGGTTGATGTACACTACCAGTCTTTGAACATGATCATTTCAGTTTTTGAACAGTAAGATTTTTTATTTTAATTCTCTTCTGCTTACCAAGCCTGCATTTGTGATCCAAAATACAGCAAAAGCAGTAATTCTGGAAATATATTTTACTATTTAAAATAACTGCTTTCTATTTGAACATATTTAAAATGTAATACAAAAAGCTACATTTACAGTATCATTACTCTAGTCTTCAGTATCACATTCTTTTTCAGAAATCTCAAGAAACATTTATTATTATTATTATTATTATTATTATAAATATTTAAAACAGTTGATTACAAATTAATACTTTTTTTTTTAGCAAAGATGCTTTAAATCTATCAAAAGTGATGATACAGACCATCTAATTTTCACCACTAAGAATAAAAAGAGTTTTAAAGCTTGTTGTGCATAATATCACAGTTATACATGAGAATAAACCCTGAAGTTAGCAAGAACATTGTAATTTACAGGTTCATTGAAAAGAATCAGTTTGTTCATGAATCAGACACTGTTTTTGTGTCTCGGAGCATGTGATCTATTATAAGGTGTAATGACATGTTTTACGAAATTTAGTGAAGTAAAAAGTACGATCTTACGCCCTGGAATGTAGTGAAGTAAAAGTGAAAGTTACTCAAAATAAAACAACTCCAATAAAGTACAGATACTTGAAAATTGTACTTAAGTAGAGCATCGAAGTACAACTACTTCGTTATTGTCCACATACTGTTTGGTTGTAATAACTATTCTGAAAAAATTTGAGAGTTTTTTTGCACACTGAAAAATTTTTTTGCTTGCTTTGTAATTTGTATGAAATTAATGCAAATGTACAGTCTGTTTAGGACAATTACAAAGGGTTCAGCTCACTGAGTTAACGGTTTTGAAAATAGTGCTAATTGACAAAAGAGAACTGTAATGATTTGTATGATAAACTAATGACTAGATGTTTTGAGCGGTAAGACTATTGCACAGAGAACTATATGTAGCTCTCACTTTATGTAGCGCCCCCTACCTTTCTGAAGCTGACTTTTTGTAAGGAGCAGCACCAGGTTCAGAAGCTAATGGACTATGTGCACAAGAGCAGCATTGAACTTCCGCTGTCTCCAGAAGTTGGGATACCGCCCACAATGTCAGTATTTACTAGATGTCTCCGACGTCTGTCTAAGTAAGCATCAGCGATGTCCATTGTATCGTTGATGCCTGGTCTCCTGCTCCAACACGCAGGTGAAACAAGGGATTCAAACTCTAAACTATTTCAAATAACTCGATATATAATCTAATTTGTGGTGCCCATGGGCAGCTATCAGCTTGCAAAAATTTTATTTGATATTACTAACTAATTAGTATAATTTTGATATTGATAAGATCTTTTCACTTTTAATCTACCTTAAAAGTACATATCATGATACTAACAAGATACTATAATTAACATGATATGAAGGTGACGGTAATCTAAATGTAAACATTAGGGAATGCACAATTAAATATTAAATGTTATATTAAAAAAATGATGATAGTCCGACCCCGTGGTATAACGAGCACACTCGCGCCCTAAAGAGAGCAGCCTGGAAAATGGAGCGCAGCTGGAGGAAAACAAAATTAGAGGTTTTTTGTACTGCTTGGCGGGAATGTACCCTATCGTACAGAAAAGCATTAAAATCGGCCAGATCTGATTACCTTTCGACTCTTTTAGAAGAAAACAAACATAACCCTAGGTATTTATTCAATACAGTGGCTAAGTTAACAAAAAATAAAGAACCAACAGGCACTGACTATGACCATCAGCATAGCAGTAATGACTTTATGAACTACTTTACTTCTAAGATCGATACAATTAGAGACAAAATTGTCACTATGCAGCCGTCAATTACAGTGTCGTATCAGATAGTGCGCTATAGATCTCCTGGGGAACAATTCAACTTATTCTCTACTATAGGTCAGGAGGAATTGTATAAACTTGTTAAATCATCTAAACCAACAACTTGTATGCTAGACCCTATTCCATCTAGGCTACTAAAAGACTTGCTTCCAGATCTCATAGATCCTCTGCTAAATATTATTAATTCATCACTGTCATTAGGATATGTCCCCAAAACCTTCAAACTGGCTGCTATTAAGCCTCTAATTAAAAAACCACAACTTGACCCCAACGAATTAACTAATTACAGACCTATCTCGAATCTCCCATTTCTGTCGAAGATATTAGAAAAGGTTGTATCCTCACAGTTATCTTGCTTTCTTCAGAAATATGATATCTGTGAGGATTTTCAGTCAGGTTTCAGACCGTACCATAGTACTGAGACTGCTCTTATTAGAGTTACAAATGATCTACTCTTATCATCCGATCATGGTTGTATCTCTCTGTTAGTGCTACTGGATCTTAGTGCTGCGTTTGATACTGTTGACCACAACATTCTCTTGAATAGACTTGAGAATTATGTTGGCATTAGTGGTAGTGCATTGGCATGGTTCAAATCGTATCTATCTGACCGCCATCAATTCGTGGCAGTAAATGAAGAGGTATCATATCGATCACAAGTGCAGTATGGAGTACCACAAGGCTCAGTACTAGGGCCATTACTCTTTACGCTTTACATGTTACCCTTGGGTGATATCATCAGGAAATATGGTGTTAGCTTTCACTGCTATGCTGATGATACCCAGCTCTATATTTCTTCACGGCCCGGAGAAACGTACCAATTTGAAAAACTAATGGATTGTGTAGTTGAGTTAAAAAATTGGATGACAAGTAATTTCTTACTGCTAAATTCTGAAAAAACAGAGGTGTTAATTATTGGGCCTAAAACCTCAGCGTGTAATAACCTACAACACTGTCTAATACTTGATGGCTGTTCTGTCAATTCTTCGTCATCAGTTAGGAACCTAGGTGTGCTATTTGATGGTAATCTTTTCTTTGAAAACCACATCTCTAGTATTTGCAAAACTGCATTTTTCCATCTCAAAAATATATCTAAACTATGACCTATGCTATCAATGTCAAATGCTGAAACATTAATTCATGCATTTATGACCTCACGGTTAGATTATTGTAATGCTTTATTGGGTGGTGGTTCTGCTCGCTTAATAAACAAACTCCAGCTGGTCCAAAATGCAGCAGCTAGAGTTCTTACTAGAACCAAAAAGTATGATCATATTAGCCTGGTTCTGTCTACACTGCACTGGCTCCCTATTAAACATCGTATAGATTTTAAAATCTTGCTAATTACTTACAAAGCCCTGAATGGTTTAGCTCCTCAGTACCTGAGCGAGCTCCTATCACATTATAGTCCCTCACGTCCGCTGCGTTCTCAAAACTCTGGCAATTTGATAATACCTAGAATATCAAAATCAACCGCGGGCGGGAGATCATTTTCTTATCTAGCTCCCAAACTCTGGAACAATCTACCCTACAATGTTCGGGACGCAGACACACTCTGTCAGTTTAAATCTAGATTAAAGCCCCATCTCTTTAACCTTGCTTACACATAACAAATCCACATTCTTATAATTCAAATCCGTTAAAGGATTGTTAGGCTGCACTAATTAGGTCAACCGGAACCGGGAACACTTCCCATAACACCCGATGTACTCAGTGCATCGTCAGAAGAATGGCATCTACGCTAATACTAGTCTGTTTCTCTCTTATTCCGAGGTCACATTAACCACCAGATCCAGTCCGTATCCAGATCAGATGGTCACTGCAGTCCCCCGGATCCAGTCCGAACCCAGCCCAGATGGTGGATCAGCACCTAGAGACGACCTCTACAGCCCTGAATGTCAGCGGAGTCCACATCAACTAGATGAGCCCCAGAGACGGATCCACAGTGAAGACCACATCACCTAGACGGCTGTCGGCACAAGACCACGGGAACTTTTGGCCAGAGGAGAACTGGCCCCCCGACTGAGCCTGGTTTCTCCCAAGGTTTTTTTCTCCATTTGTCACCGATGGAGTTTTGGTTCCTTGCCGCTGTCGCCTCTGGCTTGCTTAGTTGGGGACACTTTCTCTTAACACAATATTGCATTTTATTTTATTGTTTTTGATTAACTACCTTTACCTATAAAGTGAGTGTTTAATGTTGCCTTTGGCATTGTTGATGTACTGTTTCCTATTTAATACTGTACAGCCGCCTTGTCACAATATTGTCGTATTGTTAAAGGCGGTATATAAATAAAGGTCACTTGACTTGACTTGACATGATGATGATAAAATAAAACTCTAGTTTTTTACACTTTTACCTAAAATGTTTGTTTGAAAAGCAACAATAATTGGCTCCAGCAGTAGGATTGGCACACCTGTGGCAGCTAAAATCCAGTCCAGCTAAAAACGCTTAATTTGCCATCACTTACCTGCCTGCTAACTGTTTTCGTTATATTTGAGTTACATTATGAATGACCTTAACGGAACAAGTGTGCATGCAGTAACCCGAATGGGGACCAGCAAGGTAAACTCACTTGCCAATTTTAGCAACTCTTTTCATTGCATACTAATTTAAGAGTTATATTAAACATGAATGACCTTAGCAAAATCCCCAGGAACAATATAAACATACAATTGCTACAATATATGGTTTGTCTGAGGGGAAAGGTCAATACAACTGATAATACAATTATCACACACACAAAAACGAACAGTCTGCGTTTAAAATGAACACATCGTGAACTAGCTTAGCCGCTAGCAGCCGATCGACACCACACATTAGTTTCAACTATTTCAAATAACTCGATATATAGAGTTTGAATTCCTTGTTCCGCCTGCGTGTTGGAACAGGAGACCAGGCACCAACGATAAGATGGATATCGCTGATGCTAGGACTGGGCGGTATATCGAGTTCTGGGGATATATCGATATGATTCCTCAACACCATGCGGGATTATCCAATATCTTTCATATCGATATGGTTTGAGGCCACACATGCGCGTGCGTGTGCGCGTTCTGCGCGAAACAGACCACTCCAAGGTAGCACACGACATGGAGGAACACGCAGCGCCAGTCAACACAGAAAACGTACTGGTCAGTAAAAAGAAAAATAATGGTTCACTTATCTGGAGATGGTTCGGATTTAAAACTTCCGATGAGCAGCAAAAACAGCCCATCTGCAGGGAATGTTATAAATCAGTTGTATCAAAATGTGGAAGCACGTCAAATCTCTTCCACCACTTACAGCTTTACCATAAAGTGAAGTACGATGAGTATTTACATCTTCGTGCTACAACTTCGGCCACGAAGACTACGCAGCCGCAACCCAAAACATCTGCCCCGAAACAAAGCTCTCTGGAACCATCTTTTACCCGAAGTGTGCCTTACGAAAAGAAAAGTCGCAAGTGGTGCGATATAACTAATGCGGTAACGTATCACATTGCTAAAGACATGGTTCCTATAGCAACGGTGGAAAAAGAGGGTTTTAAACTGCTGCTAAAAATCATTGACCCAAGATACAAGCTACCCAATCGCAAGTACTTTGCATCAGAAGCTCTGCCACAAATGTACAGTGAGGCCATTTCTCTGTTTTTGTTGTGTTACTGTTTAAGTTTGTTCCTTTTTTTGCTCTGACAATGTAGCTATGTTTTCTATGGTTCTGTTTACTTTGTTATTTGCACAGCAGCACAGTAGAGCTATGTACAGTGTTAAGCAGGAAAAAACCCTGTACTGTATTTATTTATCAAAGATTTTTTTATAATTTGAAATGTTGTGCAGCTTATAGTGTTAAGCAGGAGAAACACCTGTACTGTATTTTATTTATCAAAGATTTTTTTTTTATAATTTGAAATGTCGTGCAGCTTATAGTGTTAAGCAGGAGAAACAACCTGTACCGTATTTTATTTATCAAAGATTTTGTGCAGCTGTTTATTTGTTGTGCAGCAGTTTATTTGTAAACAGGGCGGGAAACCCCTGTGTTTGAATGATATTTTGCTCAAAAACTGTTTAATAAAGGTTTAATAAAAGCTTTGACTCTCAAGTAACCATTTATGGAAAAATACCGGATATATATTGTATACCGTCATTCCTCCTAAAAATACAGAGATATGAATTTTTGCCCATATCGCCCAGTCCTAGCTGATGCTCACTTTAAACACGTCGAAGACATCTAAATACTGACATTCTGAGCGATGCAAAGTAAACCGGAAAATGGTATCCCAACTTTTGGAGACAGCGGAAGTTCGACGCTGCGCTTGTGCACATAGTCCATTGCCTTGTGATGGATTAAAGGAAAAGTCCACTTTCCAAACAAAGATTCACATATAATGTACTCACCCCCTTGTCATCCAAGATGTTCATGTCTTTCTTTCTTCAGTCATAAAGAAATTATGTTTTTTGAGGAAAATTATTTTAATTAAAAAAAAAATACAATTTAAACACTTTTTAATCTCAAACGCTCCTCTTGCCTTTCTCTGCAGGGACTCTTTGTATTCTGACTCAAGACAGTTAGGGTATGTCGAAAAACTCAAATCGTATTTTCTCCCTCAACTTCAAAAATAATTTCAAAATCATCCTACATCGCTGCAGAAGTTCTGACCCAGACGATTTCGAAGTTGAGGGAGAATATGAGATGGGAGTTTTTCGACATACCCTAACTGTCACAAACCGGAACAAAAACAGTCCAAGCAGAGTAAGACAAGACGAGCATTTGGGATTAAAAAGTATATAAATTGTATTCTTTTTATTAAAATAATAGATTGTTATGCTACATAAGACACTTCTTTCTCGGCTGGGATTGTTTACAACCGCATTTGGGATCGTTTGAAGCCACATTTAAAGGGGTCATCGGATGCCCATTTTTCACAAGTTGATATGATTCTTTAGGGTCTTAATGAAAAGTCTCTAATATACTTAAAAATTCTCAATGGTTTTGTAAAACAACACCCTTTTTACCTTGCCAAAATCAGCTCTGCAAAAATCATCTCATTCTAAGGGGTTGTTCCTTTAAATGCAAATGAGCTCTGCTCACCCCGCCCCTCTCTTCTCTCTGTGGAATGACAATCTTGTTTACTTTAGCCGCGTTTAGCCGCTAAACTTCCTAACTACCACGTTATAAGGATCGCAAAGATTCATAAAAAAAAAAACACGCTTATACACACTTCTGCTGTAAGTGAAGCTGGATCATGAATGATTTGCGCGAACATAGACGGATATATGTAGATCGGGAGGCACATTCTATTCACAAACAAATGTAATCTACTGCATCTTCAGCGGCTCAGATGTCAGGAGTAAATGACGACCACTATGTTCATTATTACATCCAGCAACACAACACCTCAATCGCTCAATCGGAGATATTCTTGTCTAACTTACATCCCTGCTCTGGCATCAAAACAAGTTACTGGACTGTGACAGCTGGTCTAAGGTAAGAGCTCATGTCAATCAACTATTGTGGGAGCAGCCTCTGTCGGTGTGACGCCACACCGACAGGCATCTGAGAACGGCTCGATTTGAAAAGGGGGATATTATTGCATATGCATGGATTTTTATCATTATAGGGTAGATTTGTACATACACTCATAGAGTGGAATATTGAGAAGAGCGTCACACCGCCCAGTGACAGCGGCTAGAGGAACGTAAAACTGCGCGCTGAACACTGCCGGCCTATATTATATATATATATATATATATATATATATATATATATTATCCCTAGTGTTTAATCAAGTCTTGTGAGCAAACCTATGGTAATGTAATTAAATACAGTATGTGCTGCAGTCATACTTGCAAATACAGTGGGTTCATTCAAATTTACTTTTAGAACGATTGTTTTACACACGTAAAAATGCGCATCAATAACCCGCCAAATCAATAGTCACATATCAGTAAAAGGCTAATACTGAATCAAATTTCATGCTCTTTGCAAAAAAATCATTACGATGATATAAAATACTGTTATTAAATGTACAGGTAAGTTAATAAAAAAGTAATACATTTCCTCATCCGTGAGCATGCTTTGTGAAAGCGACATCTCCCAACGTTCCATGCTCCATCACTGCGTCACTGAGCCTCGCCTCTGTTATTGTCTATTGTTTTGAAAATGTGACCTCTAGTGGCGAAAACTTACATACTGTGCCTTTAAACTGCATTTTGGAAGTTCAAATTCAGGCCACCATACCAGTCCATTATATGAAGAAAAATGCTAAAATATTTTCCTCAAAAAAAAAAAAATAAATAAAAAAAATTTCACCAATTTCTTTACGACTGAAGAAAGAAAGACATGAACATCTTGGATGGCAAGGGGGTGAGTATTTGTAAACTGTTGTTCTGGAAGTGGAGTTCTCCTTTAAGGCCCCCTCTCTGGCTCCACTGTACTCTTATATTCTTACTATATATGATGCCTGAATAAAGATCTCTTTAACTCTTGTGTCTGGGTCCCACGTCAATAAGATCCCCAAATATAATAGTACCTACAGACAAATAAAGAGAGGATTTAACTAATAAAGATAAGTAATTTAATTGAACTAAATAGTAATTTGAAAATTAAACAAATATTTAGATGCTCAAATTACAGGAATTACTGATTTACAATTCACCTGAAAGCCCGTATCCCCAACAGCTTTTACACTTATAGCAGTGCACAAGGTTTTACCAGTCGATTCAGTAAAGGTTTGGGTAGTTCCAAACTACGACAGCATCCTTAAATGAACAGATAACTCGATAAACTTAACTCTGCAGAGAATATTCTCTACGCAATCACACACACTCGCACACACAACAGTACTCACACCACCCCGTTGCAGGCCTGTGTCGTGGCTAGCATGCGGTGAGCAGTGGCGAATTTCTTGTGCACTTGTCCCTCCCTCTATTTAAATAACTGATTTATCAGTAATGAACGTGGTGAATTATCATTGCATTGATGCATTTGACGTTATTATTGAATAGCATATAGTCTATATTATGTGTGTATTTGATACTGCTTTTCAGTCAGACTAGAAAATATATTTAGTCTATGAACGTGGAGGCAAAAGTGCCGCTGCTTTGATTTGATTGTTATTTTAGCAATAATAATACACAAGTATCTGTTAAATATACAAGCAAAATTCATGTCTTTCAGTAAGAAAATGAACAGTAAAAAAACGAGAAGAAAAACAGATGAAAGGAATAACTATAAATGCTACATTTTGATAAAAATTAACTTTCTATACATATACCAACTTTTGTAATTAACTTATTTATTCTGTTTATGAACTGACAATCACAAACAAGCAAAACTCCACCAAATCCTTTGCGCTCTCAGAGCGTTTCGGTGTGCAAAGACTTTGACTGCGGCTTATTGTCGATGTTGCGAGCGCCTGCATTCTCAACACTTAGAAGAGCTAAACTGGACAGTCTTTCTTGTAACATTGGGCTCCGGAGAAATGTCTTGATCACTTTAAATTGTGAGAACGAACGGTAAATTTAAATGGCAAAAACTGGTGACAAGTTGTCAGTGAACCGCTAAAGCATTTGCCATTGAAACAGTTATTGTCAAAGAAGCGCAGCACCGGACCAGGTCACAAAAACATAGGCTACTTAAATATATTTCACTTAAATCAGTAACTGATTAACAAAAGGAAAGGAAAAAAAGTGCTGTGTTTTGATTCATTGCGACACGATCCAAAGTTCACCTAAAGGAAAACAAGGTGGAAAGCCGTTTTCTTTATTTTGCAAAAGCTTCACAGTTTTCTTTTATTTCTTTTATTATTATTATTATTATTATTATTATTATTATTATTTATTTGTATTTATTTATTTTGCCAAAGCTTTACAGTGATGAATGATATCTTGCTTGTATGACCAACCAGCATGACTAAATTACAAAAGTTGGGAAAACAATGCATAACATTTTGCTACCTTGACATCGCAGACTGTTCATTATCAAAATACATTTAAAGAAACATAAAAGTTACAGTGTTCAATTTAAATAGTCTGTTGTTGCATTCAGTGTGACCAGCGCCTCGCTGTGCTGTTATAGTCTTTGTAAAGGATAATGTTGTGGATAATTTGTTGTGGAGAGAAGGGAATAAAATAGCCTATTTGTGCTTATAATGTTTGTAAACATTTTGATTTAGGCTACCGGTATTTTAGCCTACATTATGTCTGAATGTAATTATTAGATGGCAGTCATGCAACGTATGTTTTTTCTCTCAGAACGCAATTTTTATACAAGTAGCGTGTTTTAGCTATGCAGCAAACATTTTAAATATATTGAAAAAATACTTTAATGTCTTTAAAGCATTGAAAATTTCTGCTTTTCTTTAAAATTTTAATCAAAATCTGGAAAAGATGATGCTGTAATTGGCTATGCCTAAGCGCAAGATAGGTTAACCAGATCAAGACTCTCTTTGTGTGTGTGTGTGTGTGTGTTTTCTTCTTGTTTTTGAGTAGCCTAAAGAAAACCCCGTACTTCATTATTATTATTATTATTAGGGGCCAAACACCGAAGGTGCGATGGCATCTATTGTATCCGTTGCCGTTCTTATTAGGGGCCAAGCACCGAAGGTGCGATGGCACCTATTGTATCCCTTAGCGTACTTTTTCTTCCGCTCTGGAAGTCTATGGCAGCCCATAGAACCACTCGCGGGAAAGTTGTAAAATCTGGCACACTGATAGAGGACAGTCTCATCATTAACCACAGCAAATTTGGAGTCTCTAACTCAAACTCTCTAGCGCCACCACTTGTCCAAAATTTTAATTATTTTATGCTAATAACTTTTGAACCGTAAGGCACAGAATCAAAATTCTTTTTTCCTCTGAATCCTTGGCTCATGCCGAGTCAAATTAAGTCCAAAATTCAAAAATCGTAAGGTTTAGTTTTTTTTTTTCTATAAATTTTGATTCGTAAAACCTACTTTTTCAAACTCGTCCTAGACGGTTTGTCTGATTTTTACCAAAATTGGCTCAGATCATCTTCAGACCATGCTGGCAAAAAGTTATGGAATTCAAGTTGATTAGTCGAACCGTTTGCGAATAACTCGCAATGAATTCTACGAAAAGCCCACAAAAATGTATGTGAGGTTATATCTCTGCAACGGTTTGACGTATTGAGACCAAACTTGGTGTGTGTCATAACAAGCATGACTTGAGGCTACCTGCAGTGTTTCAGCACAGTGCCATCTAGTGGTCAGGAGATATGTAAAATGGCTTTTTGTGCTTATAACTTCTGAATGGTTTGGCCAAAAATCACAAAACTGGTCTCTTCAGATTTGGTGCATCATGCTGAGTCCAACCATATCCAATTTTCCCATGTCAGCCATTTTGAGTGTCGACCATATTGAATTTTGTCCAAAAATGCTATATTTTATGAACGCATTGACATATCGTTACGAAACTCGGTATGTGTCTTCGGCACCATGCCCTGACAGTACTCAAAAAGTTTGGATGTAGCGCCATCTTGTGGTCAGAAGTTATAACGAAATTTAGAAATCTGCTTATAACTTTTGTTTTAATTGGCCTATTCTAATGAAACTAGTCTTGATATATTCCTTGGATCATGCAGAGATCATTGATACCAATTATGTCATAGTTGGATGAACTTCCTGTCCGCCATTTTGATTTATGTTGAAAACCTACTTTTGTGAACTCCTCCTAAACTGTTCGTCCGATTTTCAACAAATTTGACTCAGATCATCTTCAGACCGTGCTGACAAAAAGTTATGGATTTTGTGTCGATGCTTAGTAGGAAACGGTTTTCATTTAGCGTATCAACGAATTTGCTGGAAGGATGCCAAACTGCATCTGAGGCTGTATCTCTGCAGAAATGTAACATATTTGCACCAAACTTTGTATGTGCCATTGTCACCTCACACTGACTACGCCACATCAATTTGGTAACAGTGCCACCTACTGGTCAGAAGTAATACACCATTCATTAAATATTAATAATGAAATTTCCAAAAATGCTAATAACTTTAGTTTACACTGGCCTACTCTAATAAAACTGGTCTTGTTATATTCCTTGGATCATGCCGAGAACACTGATACCAATTATACCATAATTGGGTGAACTTCCTGTCCGCCATTTTGATTAATATTGAAAAACTACTTTTTCAAACTTCTCCTAGACCGTTGGTCCAATTTTCACCAAATTTGACTCGGATCATCTTCCGACCATGCTGACAAAAAGTTATGGTTTTCATGTCAATACACGAAACGGTTTTCGTTTAGCACATCAACGAATTTGTTGGAAAGATGCCAAACTGGATCTGAGGCTGTATCTCCACAAAGCTTTGACATATTTACACCAAACTTTGTATGTGCCATTGTCACCTCACACTGACCACGCCACTTCAGTTTGGTAACAGTGCCACCTATTGGTCAGAAGTAATACACCATTCATTAAACATTAATAATGAAATTTCCAAAAATGCTAATAACTTCTGATTGCATTAGCCTATTGAAATGAAACTGGTCCCAAAACATCCATTAGATCATGCCAACAACATACATAACAATTACACCATAGTTGGTCGAACTTCTTTTCCACCATTTTGATTAATGTACAAAACCTACTTGTTCGAACTCCTCCTAGACCATTGGTCCAGTTTTCACCAAATTTGACTCAAATCATCTTCAAAATGTCCTGACACAAAGTTATGGATTTTGTGTCGATAGACAAAACTGTTTTCGTACAGCGCCACCACAAATTTTAGACTTGATGCTCTGAGTCTGACTCTGAGGCTGTATCTCAGGAAAGATTTGACATAATGACACCAAACTTTGTGTGTGTCATTGTCACCTCACACAGAACACGTCACATCAATTTTATAACAGCACCACCTATTGGTCAAGTGATAAGACATTAAATTATATTATTAGTGGTTGTATTTATGGTTTTTCAGCCATTTCAACTTTAATTACTCATTGTTAGCTTAGCTTAATCTTAGCTCCTCATTCTGCCTCTTTTGTGCTTGGCCCCGCAATTGCTGCTTGCAGCTATATTTATTCTTCTTCTTCTTCCGTTTCTTCCGCTCTTGAGTCTATGGCAGCCCATAGAACCGCTTGTGGGAAAGTTATGAAATGGAGTCTCTAACTCAAACTCTCTAGCGCCACCACTTGTCCAAATTTCAAAAATCGTAAGGTTTAGTTTTTTTTCTATAAATGTTTCTTCGTAAAACCTACTTTTTCGAACTCGTCCTAAACGGTTTGTCTGATTTTCACCAAAATTGGCTCAAATCATCTTCAGACCATGCTGGTAAAAAGTTATGGAATTCAAGTTGATTACTCAAACCGTTTTCAAATAACGTGCAAGCGAATTCTACAAAAAACGTGCAATAATGGATGTGAGGCTTAATTTCCACAACGGTTTGGTGTATTGAGACCAAACTTGGTGTCTGCCGTGTTTCGTCAGGAGATATGAAAAATGGCTATTTTTGCTCATAACTTCTGAATGGTCCTGACAAAAATCACAAAAGTGGTCTCTTTAGATTCGGTGCATCATGCTGAGTCGATCCATATCCAATTTTCCCATGTCAGCCATTTTGGGTGTCGGCCATATTGAATTTTATCCAAAAATGCTATATTTTATGAATGCATTGACGTATCGTTACGAAACTCGGTATGTGTCTTCAGCACCATGCCCTGAAAGTACTCAAAAAGTTTTGGGGTAGCGCCACCTTGTGGTCAAAAGTTATAAAGACATTTACAAAAATGCTAATAACTTCTGCTAACATTAGCCTATTGTAATGAAAGTGATCTCAATAGATTCCTTGGGTCAAGCCAAGAACATTGATACCTATTATGCCAATATTGGCCAAACATCCTGTCCGCCATTTTGATTCATGTACAAAACCTACTTTTTCGAACTCCTCCTAGACCGTTAGTCCGATCTTCACCAAATTTGACTCAGATCATCTTCAGACATCTTTGCTGACAAAAGGTTATGGATTTCGTGTCGATATACACCACAGTTTCCGTTTAGCGCATCAACAAATTTACTGGAAAGATGCCAAACTACATCTGAGGCTGTATCTTTGCAAAGCTTTGACATATTGACACCAAATTTTATGTGTGCCATTGTCACCTCACACTAACCATGCCACATCAATTTGGTAATGGCGCCACCTATTGGCCAGAAGTAATACACCATTTATTAAACATTAATAAAGAGATTTCCAAAAATGCTAATATCTTCTGATTGCATTAGCCTATTGTAACTAAACTGGTCTCAAAATATTCCTTGGGTCATGCCGACAACATACATACCAATTATACCACAGTTGGCCAAACTTCCTTTCCGCCATTTTGATTACTGTACAAAACCTACTTTTTCAAACTCCTCCTAGACCATTGGTCCGATTTTCACCAAATTTGACTCAAATCATCCTCAGACTGTGCTGACTCAAAGTTATGGATTTCATGTCGATAGACAAAACCGTTTTCGTACAGCGCCACTACACATTTGCGATAAGATGCCAAAATTACTCTGAAGCTGTATCTCTGTAAAGCTTTGACATAATGACACCAAACTTTGTGTGTGTCATTGTCACCTGACGGAAAACACATCACATCAATTTGAAAACAGTACCACCTGTTGGTCAAAAGTGATAAGCCATTAAACTGTATTACTGTTGGTTGTATTTGTGACTTTCAGCCATTTGAACTGATATCATCCTAAAATGGCTTTAATTACTAATTGTTGAGGTTGGTCTGTTGCTCCTTGCCGTGCTTAGCTCCTCGTTCTGCCTCGTTTGTGCTTGGCCCCGCAATTGCTGTTTGCAGCTATATTTATTATTATATTCGTTCCCTCATTTTACTAAGTCGTGCACACGACATTACCAAATCGTGACCTGGATTTAGTAGAATCAAATCAACGAACGAGTTAGTAGTTGTGCACACGATTTAGTAAAAGGAGGGAGCGAATTATATTGTGTGCCCGCTTAAAAATTTTTTCCTGTCATGTGTGGGGATCCATAAGCCACATTAAGTGTAAAAATATCCACTTTGATTATGGTGCGGTTGTCTTAGAAGTAGGCCTATAGTGTTTATGATGTGAGAAAAATAGATTTTTCCCGGTTGTTATTTTTAAAACATTAAGCCCGCTCCACTGCACTACCTTTGCGCTCATGGCTCGCGTCTTTTGCAGTGTCTCGGAACACCAGGGACTTCAAGCAGCAGCCACTGATGGAAAGGCAACGGCATTCCAACGTCATGTTGCGCGTTCACGACTTTAACTGCTACTTCTTGACGTTCTACTCAGCCGCCTACTACGGGAGAACAGCTTTGCCATAGTCTTTACAACGTCAGAGATTAGGTAGATAAATGTTACATTTTATAGTATATACCACTGTAATTCCATCAGTATACGATTCTACAATTAGTCTTTCGTTTAATCTGTGTTGATATGTTGTTGAATTAAGCCAATTTTAATGATGTTTTCTTTGTCATTTGTACAAAGATACGTCTGCTGTTCGCAACAGCACCTAGTTGCTTAATGATTTTTATGTTCTCGGCTACGGCGGTGTTATAGCCTACTTCCGGTCATCGTAGCCGTTCCATTAGAAGTTCCATTGCTTAAAGTCCCTACTGCCGTTTCCTGCGACGGGGCCCCCACGCACTCAAGTGAGCAAACAAACAAAGAAACACGGTACCTTTGTTTTGTCGATCGCGATCCGTACAAGCCCTTAATAATTTAATCCTCCTGAGAAGCAAAGATCGTCCCCCGTTGCCGGAGGAACACCCAGCGCGTCCGGGTGCGCAATCCGGAAGATGACCGTCGCTGTCTCCCTCGTAGCTAGAAACCTCGACCGCGTTTCGGATTTCAAAAGCGCTTTTCACGGTCTCCGGTGTCCCACGAAGAAACGTCCCACGACACAACACAAAAGGCAGCGAATGTGTAAAGCGGTTTCTATACGCACTTCAATACACGCGATGAAATGTGTGAGCTATCTTGGTTAAAGGCAGCGCTGTCCCGAGTACACAGTATCACTACACAGTATCACTCCAAGAAACGCTAAGTTAACCCATATCTTGAGCTAACAGTATCTCAACCGTCCAGTAACGAATATACTCCGTTTTAAACAAAAATAATCAAACTAAAATCACATTTTTCCTCACATATCGTCAGTTTCTGACCACGACACATTTCTCACGACTTTTTTTCCGTCTCTCTGACAGACCCCTTTTAATACCCAATAGCCTTACACTCACCTATGTGGAAGGCGGGCTTAAGCTATTAATTATCCAATTACTAAACATAAGACAAACATGGTTGTACCACATTTTTTCACATGGGCATTTCTAACAAACTTTACCCTACATTACAAAATGACCCATAGGTACATAGAAACGTAAAATTATATATATATATATAAAGCTATTAAACACATCATCCCTGAATTAGAAATGAATAGAAGCACATACAAAGGATAAATAATAATAAAATAAAGGTTTTAACGCTAGTACTCAGGATTTTTCCATATAGGGTTACACTCTCCCCATTCTAGAATATCCCATGCCCCCATGAGATTATTTCTCTAAACTGGGCCTATTACTCTAAACTGGGACTATTACTCTGGGTACTAGCGAAGCATTAAGCAGAGTACACAGGGAACACTGAGCTAATGGGTGACACCAAACTGTGTTGCAGGATTCTTTTCTCAGTTCTACCCTGTCCTCAACGTTTTTTACCATCCCTCTGTAAACTAAAGTTTAGTGGACGGCTAGTGGGCTGGCCTAGTCTATCATAGCCCAGTTTGACTACAGGCCTTACTTTTCTTCTGGGGCTTACCGGGACAGGTTCTACTGCATCTCTTCGGGCACTCTGTCTGTGACTCTCACCCCCTTCTAGATCTAGATGTCCTGCATCTGCTGGATTTGATTCTTCCAGGTCTTCTTCAGGGAGCTGAGGTTCTGTATCATTGGTAGAGGGTCCAGGTGAGTCATTTTCATTGTAGATAGTTTCCTTTTCCACAGAAGGTGTAAACTGGACACTGCACTGGTTGTGGCTGTTTTTCCTTAGAATGGAAATGGTCTGGGTAAACATAGCACAGCTCCTCTTCACTTTTATAGTCACTCTCATGATGGTTATTCATTGGTGTCACACTTGTCCTCCCTAATCCATTTCTCTCTTTTCTTTTCACAGATGGTGCTCTTGTCTTAGGTGGTGCCACATGATCCTTTGATTCTGCAGGAGCTGTCTGTCATCATCCCCGATTGGTAAGATATGGTCTCGGTGCAGAGTTCTTTACTTCCCATACCACTTTCAGGTTTCAGGCGATACTCCGGTAAGTTCTTCAGTTTTTCTACCACCAGGTAAAGAACGGAATTCCACTTGTCACCAAGTTTGTTCTTTCCACTTGTCTCCAACAGCCAAAGTCTGGTGTTTCACTTTTCTGTCGTACGTCTGCTTGTTTCTCTGCTGACTCTTTTGGGCAGTTTTCGTTGCTAGCTGATAGGCTCTTTGCAAGTCCAACTTCATCCTTTCCACATACTGTCGATGGTTATTGGCTTCCTTTCCAATGGGAAAAGTTCAGAAATACACATCCACTGGCAAGTGAGCCTCTCTTCCGAAAAGAAGAATAATATGGTGAGTACCCAGTTTCTTCATTCTCAGTACAGTTATATGCGTGTACTAAGCAATTGATGTGTTGACTCCATCGTCTTTTCTCCACAGGATTCAGTGTCCCAAGCATGGAAAAGAGGGTTCTGTTAAACTTTTCATGCTGTGGGTCCCCTTGTGGATGGTATGGTGAGGATCCGGATTTTCAGATTCGGATCTTCAGCAGCTCCTTTATGAGACCACTCTCGAAATCTCGCCCCTGTTCCAAATGGATACGAGAAGGTAAACCATAATGGATAAAGAACTTGTCACAGAGGGTCTTGGCCACAGTCAGAGCTTTTTGGTCTTTGCATGTGAATGCTTGTGCGTAGTGGGTGAAATGGTCTGTTACCACAAGAACATTGCCAAAGCCTCTGGAGTCAGGCTTGAGTGACAGAAAATCTATGCACACAAGGTCGAATGGTCCACTGCTGGTCATGTGGTTCAATGAAGCAACCTTCTTGGGCAAGGTCTTTCTCTATCAATTTTTGACATACTGCTTAACATGCTTGGACATCCTGGGCCAATAAAAGCGATCTTTCAGGAGTTTGGCAGGTCTCTCCACTCTCAAATGTCCTGAGTCATCGTGCAGGGAGAGCAGTACCTGAGTCCAGTACTTTTCAGGAAGGACGAGCTGCATATTTTCTCTTTCAGAAGAGCTCTGGGTAACTCGGTACAGAAATTGCGCTCCTCTTGCGCTTTCTTTAACTTCGAACTAGTCAGCTGTTCCACTGAAAGGGGTCTTCAGGGAAACCAAGATTTTTATTTATTTTTATTATTTATTTTTTTTTACTGTAAGCATTTGTAGTTGTGAATAAAGTATTACACAGTACAAAAGAAAAGAAATAGTGAAAAGTTTTCGAACAGTAAGATATTGTTTTTTAAAGAAGTCTCTTCTGCTCTTCTCTTCTTTGATGAATAGGAAGTTCAGAAGAACAGCATTTATCTGAAATAGAAATCTTTTATAACATTATAAATGTCTTTATCCTTACTTTTGATCACTTTAAAGCGTCTTTAAATAAAATTATTAATTTCTATAATTTTTTTTCCCCAGAAAATAAAAACACTGACTCCAAGCTTTTGAATGGTGTATAATGTTACAAAAGCTTTTTATTTCAGACCAATGCTGAACTTCATCTTTTGATTCATCAAAGAATCCTGAAAAAAAATTACTCAGATGTTTTAAATATTTATAATAATAATAAATGTTTCTTGAACAGCATACTAGAATAATTTCTGAAGCATCATGTGACACTGAAGACTGGAGTAATGATGCTGTAAATTTAGCTTTTTGTATATATTACAACATATTACTTTTAAAATATATTCAACTATAAAGCAGTTATTTTAAAAAGTAAAAATATTTTACAATATCACTGCTTTTGCTGTATTTTGGATCACATTAATGCAGGCTTGGAATTACCAAAAAAAAAAAACAAACAAACATAATTTTGAAAATGGTGATTATTCCAAGGCCTATTCTAAAACCATGATTGGTTGGTGTTACATTTTTTTTCAACTGCTTACACACATTTTCAAAACTTTGCCTCTTTTTTTTCAAAACTTTACACACAAATCTAAGAATTGCACACACAAAATGTAAAATGCCTCACATCTCTTGCAAAATGAAGCACTGCATTCAAAATATCACAAACACGTCTCAAAAGCAAACATTTGTCTTACATTGGAAACACCTTTGCCATAATATTATATTTTTGCATATATCATATACACACAGTTATTCAAAACCTAAAGCTCTTCTTTCATGAGCTCCTATGTATATTTCTGTACAAGAATGAAAGTAATTGGCAGAGAGATGTTGAAAAATTCACAGTAAACAAGAAAGCAAGATTGAAACCAAGATTTTTATTTATTTATTTATATATTTTTTTCTTTTACTGTAAGCATTTGTGGTTGTGAATAAAGTATTACACGGTACAAAAGAAAAGAAATACACTACCAGTGAAAAGTTTTCGAACAGTAAGATATTGTTTTTTAAAGAAGTCTCTTCTGCTCACCAAGCCTGCATTTATTTGATCCAAAGTAGAGCAAATACAATATATATATTTTTAAATTATTCTTACTATTTAAAATAATTGTTTTATATTTGAATAAATTTAAAATGTTAAAAACAGCTCAGTAGAATTTTTTTCAGGTTTCTTTGATGAATAGGAAGTTCAGAAGAACAGCATTTATCTGAAATAGAAATCTTTTGTAACATTATAAATGTCTTTATCCTTACTTTTGATCACTTTAAAGCGTCTTTAAATAAAATTATTAATTTCGATAATTTTATAATTTTCCCCAGAAAATAAAAACACTGACTCCAAGCTTTTGAATGGTGTATAATGTTACAAAAGCTTTTTATTTCAGACCAATGGTGACCTTCATCTTTTGATTCATCAAAGAATCCTGAAAAAATTTACTCAACTGTTTTAAATATTTATAATAATAATAAATGTTTCTTGAACAGCATACTAGAATAATTTCTGAAGCATCATGTGACACTGAAGACTGGAGTAATGATGCTGTAAATTTAGCTTTTTGTATATATTACAATATATTACTTTTAAAATATATTATTATATTTTATATTATATTACAGTTTTTCTCATTTGCTAAGACACGCTCAGTGAAACTGGGATTCACTTGATCTTCATCATCACATTCTTAGCACAGGAGAAGTCTGCTCTTTCAAATGCCTTAACACTTTTTCATTTGTTTCACACATTTTTCACACCCTTTGTCAAAACAGTCACCACAGATCTCATTGAAAGATCCCAAACTCCATTGGATTCACTGTGTTGAACAAAAGGAAAACATCTATTAACAGCTGATAGAAAGTACTTGCAAAATTATGAATATCCAATGCACCTGTGTGAAACTTGTTTGCACAACTCTTCAATCAGCAATCAATCCTCATCCCTCTACAAAAGATGCCACCTCTGTATTGCTGTTTGCAAGCATGGATCAAAGAGGCCATAGGCACGGAAGGAGAGTAAGAGGCCATGGCAGAGGGGCCCGAGGAAGAGGAGTTCGTATGCGTGGTGGAGGAGCTGCAGCAGCAAGAGGACAAAATCGAGCTCAAGTTCCAAATGAAATTCGGGCAACAATTATTGACCATGTCATCAATCATGGCTTGTCCTTTAGAGAGGCTGGACAAAGGGTCCAGCCCATTCTGAGTCGGAGCACTGTGGCATCTGTTGTCAGGCTTTTTCGGAATGAGAACAGGTAATTCACAGTGTTACTGTAATGTATACCACTGTGTATTTCAGCTTTACTGCATTGCCCTGTTAGCAGAACAAACTGTGTCTACAGTAATGCAGATGTTTTATCAATCCCATTTATGTGACTGTCATACAGTAATGTCAATTTTGACATGCTTTTTGCTTTTACTTTATAGAATCCACACATTACCACACACTGGTGGCAGAGGAAAGATATTTGGTATTAAACAGGAGTCTGCCATTGTAGATATGGTAGTGGCAAACAATGCAATCAGACTGCGTGAAATCCAGGCAGCAGTAATTGCAGATCAGGGAGTATTTAGAAATATAAACAGTGTGAGTTTGGCAACTATAGATTGAGTCCTTAAATGAAACCATGTCAGAATGAGCAGCTGTACAGAGTTCCATTTCAAAGAAACTCTGACATCGTAAAGGAGGCACGATTCCAGTATGTGCAGGTACAGATTTTTTTTATTGCAATACCTTGTTTACCATAGTTACATGCGACTGGAATAATTTGCTTCATGAATTTGCTCTTTTTCTTAGAGAATAATGGAGTTTGAAGCTGAAGGGGCACATCACAAATTCATTTTTGTGGATGAAGCCGGCTTCAGCCTCTGTAAAGTGAGGAGACGCGGGAGGAACATCATTGGGCAGAGGGCCACTGTCACAGTGCCAGGTCAGAGGGGTGCCAATATCACCATGTGTGCTGCCATCTCCAATGATGGGGTCCTTTGCCACATACCAACTATTGGCCCATACAATACAGAATGCCTCATCACATTTCTTGATGCATTGAAAGAAATACTGATTCCACCCGAAGAGAGAGGGCTGTTGAGGCCTGGCATGACTCTGTATGTCATAATTTGGGACAATGTGGCTTTCCACCACTCTCGCCTTGTGAATGAATGGTTTGCAGCACAGCCTCGTATTATGATGCAATTCCTCCCTGCATACTCGCCTTTTCTGAACCCAGTCGAGGAGTTCTTCTCTGCTTGGAGGTAGAAGGTGTATGATCACCGGCCATATGAGCAGATGCCCCTCCTGGAGGCAATGAATGCTGGTTGCCTGGCAATAGGTGCAGAGGACTGCCAGGGATGGATACGCCATGCAAGGAGGTATTTCCCTCGGTGCATTGCAAGGGAAAACATTAAATGCGATGTTGATGAGAACCTGTGGCATAATCGGCAAGAACGAATGGACTAAATGTGAAAGATAAAATATATATATATATATAATATATAATTTTTTTTTTCTTTTTTTTTAAAAGGTATTTCCACCCATAAGTTTCCTTTGGTAGTGTTTAGTGTGGTAGTGATTGAAAGAATAAATTAATTTGACCACAAGTTGTGGTGTTTGATGGAAATATTTGCTTGTGTTGCATGTTTTGTGAGTGTTAGAGCATTTTGCTAACAAAATGAGTCATTTTGGCCATTGAGCTTCAGTTTTATCCTGTGTGTTAACTGTTTTGAAAATGTGATGTCAGAGTGGGAAAATGTGTTTACAGTTTTTTCTGATTGCTTAAGCACATTTTTTGTAACAATTGGCTATTTTTGCAAAACTCTACACACAAATAAGAAAACCTTTCACCCAATTATCAAAACATTGTAGTTCTCTTGCAAAAGCGAACACAGCTAGATTAACTCTTCACACCTTCGTAAAAATTGTGTTTTCGTATCAAACAGTACACACAAGCCATCATCTACTAAGCACACAATGCGCCAACTGCACACTGATGGTATGAATACAAAACACATCTGGCTTTTGCTTTCTCTGTGTACAGATGTCAATTTGAGGTCATACTTTTGTCATAGTGTCATGTAAACATACAAGGATCCAAACTTCAAGTATTGGTGTTTATTCACACTCATCAAAACCAAGACAAAGTCAGAACACAAAATAGTAATTTCAAAAAAAAAAAAAAGGAAAAAAAAGACAATCAGCCTACATCATGTCGTCTTTCTGGGTCCGGCCACAAAATTTCGTCCACATCGCATGCGATATCCTCCAGTCCAAGGCACCGGGGAAAATATCTCCTTGAATGCCGTATCCAGGCCTGACATGATGCCTGGTCAATATCTCCACATGCCTCCTCCATTGCCTGTAAAAGGGCTACCTGTTGATGAGGATGACGGTCGTACACTTTCCAGCGCCAGGCAGAGAAGAACTCCTCGATGGGATTTAAGAATGGAGAGTATGGAGGGAGGTTGAGTGCCGTGAAGGATGGGTGGTCTGTAAACCAGTTGCGGACCAAAGCAGCCCTATGGAAACTAACATTGTCCCATATGATGACATATCGGGTATGCTCTGGTCTCTGAACAGTGAGCATGTCATGTAAGGTGTCCAGGAATGCAATAATGTGTGCAGTGTTGTATGGGCCTATGGTTGCATGATGGTGAACAACACCATTTTGGCTTATAGCTGCACACATGGTTATGTTACCACCACGTTGTCCTGGGACATTGATGATGGCACGGTGTCCAATAATGTTCCTGCCACGTCTCCTGGTTTTACTGAGGTTAAAACCGGCCTCATCTACAAAAAGTAGCTCATGTCCCATGACATCTGCTTCTAGTTCCATCACTCTCTGGACAAGACAAAACAAATGCAACACATCAGGCCCATGCACAGCACTACAGTATGCACTTCCAAATTCAGAACCAATGACACTATAGCTTACCTGCACATAGTCATATCGCAGTTGCTTTACACGTTCTGTGTTTCTCTCGAAAGGAACTCAAAGACACTTATTCTGTGGCGCGCAAGTACACGACTTAGTGCAGAAATGCTTGCACTGTGTATATTTTGAAAGATGGTGTCATTATCAATTATGCGCTTCTGTATTTCGCGCAGTCTTATTGCATTATTGGCAATCACCATGTTCACTATATGGGTCTCTTGCTCTGGAGTGAACATTCTTCCTCTGCCCCCAACATCTGGACGTCTAGCAATTCTGTAAAGTAACAATTTCAGTATTTTTGCATGTATGGTACTGTTGTGTTTCTCATTAGAGTATGGCAGTGCTACAAAGTACTTACCGATTCTCATTTCGAAATGTCCTAATGATGCTTGCCACAGTGTAGCGGCTCAAATTAGGCTGAACCCGTTGGCCAGCTTCCCTCAGGGTCATCCCATGGTTGATGACATGGTCCACTATTGTAGCTCTGATGTCATCAGTTATTCTATTTCTTACTCTTCTTACCCTTCCTCTTTCCCCTCCTCATCCTCTTCTTGCTCCTCCTTGTCCTCTTCCTCTAACTTCCTCTAACCCTCTCGCTTCTTCAACTCCACGTCCTCTTCCTCCAACTTCTTCACCTCCAAGTCCTCTTCCTCCAACTTCTTCACCTCCACGTCCTCTCCCTCGGCCTCCTCGGCCTCCTCTGATTCTCACTCTTCTCACTCTTACTGCTCCTTCCATTGTACTCCACACAGACAGCTTACCTGTGGCTTATTTATAGTGCTTAGGCTGACTGCAAAGTGAACTAATTATCTAAAACAGTTTTCACATGTGAAAGTGTGCCAGACAGTTGGCAAAATAGTGTTAATGATAGCCATACATGTGTATAATTTTGCTAGGAGTGTGTTGGAAATTTGGTAATTGAGTGTAAGCAGTGAATTGTGCCTACAGTTTTGCAAAGTGTGTGTTACAAAATTGCAAACTGAGTGCAAAGCAGTGTTTGTGCTTTTAGTTTTGCAAACTCAGTGAGTGGTTTTGCTATAAGTATTACAGTTTTTCTCAATTGCTTAAACACATTTCTTGAAATTATGCCTCGCTTTTGCAAAACTCTAGACACAAATCCGTAACTTCTAACTCAATTCCCCGAACTTACTATATTCAGGTCAAAATGAAGCTCTCCACTCAAAACAATTCAATCTTGCTGAAAAAAACAAACTTTGCTCTTAGACATGACACACAAACCCTCAAAAACACACACACTACAACACAGTTTTACACACTGATGAGATCAATTCAAAACAATACTACGAAAACTGGTAACAAGTGTTGCTTGAAAAAAAAAAAAATTCACATGATGAACACAACAAATGTATGCATTTGCAAGTGTTTTAATCCTTAATTTATTGTACTGTAGACAACAAAAATAATTGTTCTGCCCCAGCATCCTGTCTTTGGTCTGGAACAGGCCAAAGAACCTCCTCAACATCACAGACTAAATTGGCCCTGGACAGGCAGCAGTGGTAAAACTGCTGGTAAAAAAGGTAGCACTCTTGCAAGCCTGATCCAACCCTGGCATGCATCAACTAAAATATATGAGACTGCTTGTTTTCTTGCCCTTGCCCTTCCTATTTCTCTTCCATGTTGTTGTCATCCTCTTCCTCCTTCGTCTCATCCTCTTTCTCTTTTACCTCCTACTCTTCCTCTTCGAAATTTCACATTACTGTATGCAGGGTTTATGACTGAAAAAGACCGGATAGGATTCACACTTACAATTTTAGTAGTCGTCGGACAAAAAAAAAAAATATATATATATAGATAAAAAAAGAAATAAATAAAATACAAATACATTACAAAGTCACTGTGAAATAGAAAAGAAAAAGAAATAAGAGTAAAGGCGGAAATATAAATTAGAAAGTCCACTGTCAGAATTTGTAACTCTTGTGTTGTCCTCTGTCTATTTATGCTTTCCAGTTGAAGGTTCATGAGATGTTGAGATGTACCTTTGAGCTGTTTCAGAGAACTGCTTTATCATTGGTTGATCTGTAGTTTCTACATTAGTGAAAGTCAATATTCACTTGAACAATTCATGGCAAATTTACAAAAAGTCTAATAGAAATGTGTAGAATATGCTTGACAGTTTATGACAACTAGATCAAAAATTTAGCATTTACTGTAAAGACATATTCCATGAGCTAATGACTTGATATTTTGAGGGGTAAGACTATAGCACAGAAAACTATATACATGTAATACATTTTGAGCAACATGACAATAGGAACTGATAATGTAGGAAACCGCAGACAAATCAGTTGCATAATCAGTTGCATGAACATACCAAAGCAAACGCAATTTGTTTTTAAAAAATTAGAAACATTTTATGATGTGCACAAGTGACTAGATGATGTGGAGGTTGAACAAGTAGTTTTGAGAATTTCATTTCTGAGCTGAGAAATGCACCAAACTGTAAGCTGACTTTGGCACTTTTATCTCCATCGAAGGTTCTGATTGGTGTGTGATAAATTTTGACTCCTAGTGTTTCCACTTGGGTAATTGTGTGCTAATTGAGCTCAAACTTTGCAGACTTTAGTGAACAATATTGAATACTAGTGCTTTCTAAATGACCACATGGGGTAAGCACTAAGAAATGTAGGGATTTGTGTGTAGAGTTTTGCAGTAACAGTTCACCAAATCTGACTCATGTGTTAAAGTAGGGGAATAGTGTTTATAGTTCAGGGAAATGGGTGTGCTTTTTGAAAAATGGCATTATGGTTTTGAAATTTTAGTTTAAAAGACTGGTTATAGTGTTTTAGCAATCGAGAAAAACTGTAATAGTTTTAGAAATTGTGCTATAAGAATCACAGTTAGGGTTTAAGCCATCAGAAAAAACTGTAAGCAATCGAGAAAACTGTAACTGATTATTCCAAGGCCTATTCTAAAACCATGATTGGTTGGTGTTAAGTAAAGCAATGAGTGTTTGCACAAGTGAGGTGTTAGTGTGAGGCACTGACGAATTAGTGTGGCATTTTGATTGGTTGTGTTTGAAAAAGAAAATCAAGATACTTCCTGTAGATTATTGTGTGTTACAAAAAGAATTGTGTGTTGTGTTTTGCAAAAAGTGTTTTATGAAATTGAAAACTGAGTCAAAGGCTGAGAATTAGTGTATGGTTTTGCAAATTTGGTGTGTGGTTCTGGTGTTTGAGTGTCAGGTTTTAGAAATTGTGTGACAAGTAAAGATTTTGTGTGTAAGCAGCTGAAAAAAACTGTAACTTAGAAATTATTACAGCTTTTCTCAATCAATTTGACACTTCTCCAATGCAATGTACTTGTTCTCAAAACAATTAGCACAGCCATCAAAACACAAAATATTTTTAACCAAACAGTTTAATTTTACTGCAAAATGAAGCACTGCAATGTTTTCTAGTAATGCATTTATTAAAAGTAAGTTTTAACATCAAATCTATAGGTGTGTTCTGTATTGTTATTAAACACTTTCAGCTGTAGATGCACAAATATGCTAATGATGAATGTTTATTGAAATTCTTCAACAGGGAGTTTTGTTTTATATATATTGTGCAAATCTAAATGAAATAAATATTGTTATCACCTGTTAACACCTGCTATTCTATTACCAGTAAGAAAAAAAGTAATTGCCCCTTTATATTTTTCTGAAATGCAAAAATCACATTTTTTGAAACCATCACTCATTTTCTCAAAACCTTAAACACAAATCCAAATGTTCAAACTAAATTCACTGAACCCCCGACTCTTCTGGCAAAATCAAACAATTGCTTAAAAACCATTTCACCTGTATTCATAACTAAAGCTTTCAAATCATACACACATTAGTCAATACTATACACACTACAGATCAATCATAAGACACTACATCAAAAAATGGAGAACACAGTGTCCAGTGCATGTAGTTACAAAAAAAAAAAAGAATGTTTACTGTATTTGGTAATTATTTAGCAATAAAAAAGCACACTAAAAAGTTCAGATGCAAAACCAGCTAAAAGCCATCTTGGTCAAAAATGAGATGATGATACTGAGTGAATGCTCCTGAGACATAGTATACATCCATCAAATACTTTTACTTCAAACTTGCTAAATTCCAGCCTCAGTCTAATCAGAAGTAACAGTACTTACATAGAAACCTATACAAAGTAACCAGAAAGAAATGCTAATTTTAAAGAAATACGTTTGATTGATTTAGAGGCTTTTGCATCTGAACTCAATATATATATATATATATATATATATATATATATATATATATATATATATATATATATATATACACACTACCGTTCAAAAGTTTGGGGTCAGTAAGACTTGTAATAGTCTTTAAAGAAGTCTCTTATGCTCATCAAGGCTGCATTTATTTGATTAAAAATATAGAAAAAACAGTAATATTGCAAAATGTTTTTACAATATAAAATAATGTTTTTTATTTTAACATACTTTAAAATAGAATTTATTCCTGTGATGAAAAGCTGAATTTTTTTCAGCTGTTACTCCAGTCTTAAGTGTCACATGATCCTTCAGAAATCATTCTAATATGCAGATTTATTATTAGAATGATCAATGTTAGATAATATCAACAGTTGTGCTGCCAAATATTTTTTGGAACCTGTGATTTTTTTTTTTTTCAGGATTCTTTCATGAATAACAAGTTTAAAATGTACAGTGTTTATTCAAAATATAAATATTTTATAACAATGTAAATTATTTATTATTAACTTTTAATAAACTTTTAATTATTAACTTAATACATCCTTGGTGAATAAAAGTATTAATTTCTTAAAAAAAAAAAAAAAAAAAAAAAGAAACAATAAAAATATACTGACCCCAAACTTTTGAACGGTAGTGTATGTGTATATGACTTTTTTAGCTGGTGAAAATACTAGTGTTCTAATAGCCCAATTTTGGCCACCACTATATATACATTAATTATTCTGAATTATTGATCTTGCCTTTCATTTACATCTGGAAGAGAATTACATTGCATTTTATTTACACTACATATTTGCTCTGCTTGCATCATAGGAGAAAAAATGTAAGAAGATGTGAATCCTTGATAAGCTCCTGTCTCAACATCTCCACAGGCCTCTTCCTTTGTGGATGGTGATGTTGTTCTGGACTACCATGTCAATAATGCTCCTCTTCCATTCAGAATAATCTTGATTGTCCTCAAACTTCAATCTAGGACTAAAAAATTGTACTATCAATAACAATCATAGTACAACACTTGACATAGTAACTTTCTTCTCCTTCTCATCTCTTATCTCTTTCCTTCTCTCCTCTTTTCTCAATGAAACAACAGCTGTTAGTTTTGAATGAAATGTGTAATGCAGAGAACTGTGTTTAGAGTTTTGCAGAAAAGTTTGTTTTACAATAGCAAACTGAGTTTAAATCATGTAATGTGCTTGTAGTTTTGCAAACTCTGTCTAAAGATTAGGTATATGAGTGAATGGTTTCACTGAATGAGCCTTAAGTAAAAAAACAAAACAAAACAAAACTGTAATATGGTGGCAATGGTAATGTAGTGAAATGACTGAGGTGGAAATGTGAAGATTATATTACAGTTTTTCTCGATTGCTAAAACACTATAACCAGTCTTTTAAACTAAAATTTCAAAACCATAATGCCATTTTTCAAAAAGCACACCCATTTCCCTGAACTATAAACACTATTCCCCTACTTTAACACATGAGTCAGATTTGGTGAACTGTTACTGCAAAACTCTACACACAAATCCCTACATTTCTTAGTGCTTACCCCATGTGGTCATTTAGAAAGCACTAGTATTCAATATTGTTCACTAAAGTCTGCAAAGTTTGAGCTCAATTAGCACACAATTACCCAAGTGGAAACACTAGGAGTCAAAATTTATCACACATCAATCAGAACCTTCGATGGAGATAAAAGGGCCAAAGTCAGCTTACAGTTAGGTGCATTTCTCAGATCAGAAATGAAATTCTCAAAACTACTTGTTCAACCTCCACATCATCTAGTCACTTGTGCACATCATAAAATGTTTCTAATTTTTTAAAAACAAATTGCGTTTGCTTTGGTATGTTCATGCAACTGATTATGCAACTGATTTGTCTGCGGTTTCCTACATTATCAGTTCCTATTGTTATGTTGCTCAAAATGTATTACATGTATATAGTTCTCTGTGCTATAGTCTTACCCCTCAAAATATCAAGTCATTAGCTCATGGAATATGTCTTTACAGTAAATGCTAAATTTTTGATCTAGTTATCATAAACTGTCAAGCATATTCTACACATTTCTATTAGACCTTTTGTAAATTTGCCATGAATTGTTCAAGTGAATATTGACTTTCACTAATGTAGAAACTACAGATCAACCAATGATAAAGCAGTTCTCTGAAACAGCTCAAAGGTACATCTCAACATCTCATGAACCTTCAACTAGAAAGCACATATAGACAGAGGACAACACAAGAGTTACAAATTCTGACAGTGGACTTTCTAATTTATATTTCCGCCTTTACTCTTATTTCTTTTTCTTTTCTATTTCACAGTGACTTTGTAATGTATTTGTGTTTTATTTATTTCTTTTTTTTATCTATATATATATATATTTTTTTTTGTCCGACGACTACTAAAATTGTAAGTGTGAATCCTATCCGGTCTTTTTCAGTCATAAACCCCGCATACAGTAATGTGAAATTTCGAAGAGGAAGAGTAGGAGGTAAAAGAGAAAGAGGATGAGACAAAGGAGGAGGATGATGACAACAACATGGAAGAGAAATAGGAAGGGCAAGGGCAAGAAAACAAGCAGTCTCATATATTTTAGTTGATGCATGCCAGGGTTGGATCAGGCTTGCAAGAGGATTTTACCACTGCTGCCTGTCCAGGGCCAATTTAGTCTGTGATGTTGAGGAGGTTCTTTGGCCTGTTCCAGACCAAAGACAGGATGCTGGGGCAGAACAATTATTTTTGTTGTCTACAGTACAATAAATTAAGGATTAAAACACTTGCAAATGCATACATTTGTTGTGTTCATCATGTGAATTTTTTTTTTTTCAAGCAACACTTGTTACCAGTTTGCGTAGTATTGTTTTGAATTGATCTCATCAGTGTGTAAAACTGTGTTGTAGTGTGTGTGTTTTTGAGGGTTTGTGTGTCATGTCTGAGAACAAAGTTTGTTTTTTTCAGCAAGATTGAATTGTTTTGAGTGGAGAGCTTCATTTTGACCTGAATATAGTAAGTTCGGGGAATTGAGTTAGAAGTTACGGATTTGTGTTTAGAGTTTTGAAAAAGCGAGGCATAATTTCAAGAAATGTGTTTAAGCAATTGAGAAAAACTGTAAGTATATTTAATAATATAATTATTATATATAATGTAGTAATTAATATACACCCCAAAATAATGTGTTAGCTCAACAACACCCTCGTTTTCTCATTGTTTTTGTTTCACTCTAAAAATGTTACAATAAATGTTGCTTCCAACTTTGGAAAAACAACAAAGTTGTTATTAATATTAATTTTGCTGAAATAGTTTTTGAGACAGACAGTAATAAAGACATCATGTTTTTTTTTTTTTTTCACTGCGTAAGCCACCAACCCTCATTCTCTTTTCCTCTCTTTCATTTCTCTTCTCTTCATCTTCTCACTTTACTCTTTAGTTTCCCTCAATCTGTCGATTTTTTCTTGGCTGTGTGCTGACACTCTGGAGAGATGGGAAATGCTCAACAGAAGATGTGCCAGTGATCAATCCTCTAACCACTGCTGGCCTCCAGCATTAACACCTTCATCCAACCTCTTCTCTCACAAACCTCTTTTCCCTTGTATGATCTGCTTCTATTATTTTATATCTAATAAAAACCAAACTGAAAAAAGTAAAATGACAATGTTTTTTATATTGATTTATATTGGTTTAAGAAAAATCTTTGTTTCTGATTTAAACCTGTTTTGTTCAGTTTGTCTAAGAGCAAACAATACTCTCCACATAATAATAATAATAATGATAATAATAATAATAATAATAATAATAAAATATATATACTATATATATATATATATATATATATATATATGTATATATATATATATATATATACGTATATATACCAGGTGGCCCTTTTTGCTCACCTGGATCGGGAGGGGACTAGAAAAGGTGTCTTAAATATTGCCTGCTCCACCAGAAAACTGGCCAGCAGAATGTGTGGAATGTGTGTACTCTGATGGACAGTGACAAAACACTTAGACTCAGAGAAGGACAGCACTTATAGCCAGGGAACTTGCTTGGTATAACATTGATATTGCTGCCCTCTGCGAAACATGTTGTGCAAAGGAAGGATCCATCTGTGAACCTGAGGGAGGCTACACTTTCTTCTGGAAGGGGATCTATAGCTCAGTGTCTGATGCGATACTGTGGCTGACGGCTGCATAATTACAATTTTATCTCAAATAGTATCTCAGAATTAAAGGAGTTCATAAAGTCATTACTGTTGTGCTGTTGGGAAGTGTCAACACTTTATTTTTCGTTAATTTAGTCAATGTATTAAATAAATACCTGGGGTTATGTTTGTTTTCTGCTTAAAGAGATAAAAGGTAATCAGATCTAGTAGTTTTTAAAGCTTTTCTGTAGGATAGGGTACTTTCCTGCCATGCAATACGAAATACCTCTAATTTAGTTTTCTTCCAACTGCACTCCATTTTCCGGGCTGCTTTCTTCAGGGCGCGGGTGTGCTCATTATACCATGATGTCGAACTGTTTTCCTTAATCTTCCTGAAGGAGCAACTGTATCTAAAGTGCTAGAAAGGAGAGTCCATAGTTTCTGTTACATCATCAGGTTATTCTGAGCTATTTATTAATAAGTTATTCCTTCACATTTCAGCAATCATTTTAGTATGTCTTCTCAAGGGACAATACTATAGAAATGAAACTTGGATATATTTGAAAGTATTCAATGTGCAGCTTGTATAACAGTGTAGATTAACTGTCCCCTAAAAATAACTCAACATACATTCATTATTGTCAAAACAGCTGGCAACAAAAGTAAGTACACCCTAAGTGAACTTGTCAAAAACCTTGTCCAAAGTGTCAATATTTTTTTGTCAAAACATTGTTATCTAGCACTGCTTTAATCATTCTGGGCATGGAATTCACCAGAGCTGCACAGGCTGTTGCTGGGATCCTCTTCAAATCCTCTGCAATGATATCATGGAGCTGCTGGATGTTAGACACATGGTGCTTCTCCACCTTCTGCTTGAGGATGCCCCATAGGTGTTCAGTAGGATTCAGGTCAGATCACCTTCACCTGCACCTTCCTCAGCAAGGAAATTGTCATCTTGGTGGTGTGTTTGGGGTCATTATCATGTTGGAAAACTGCAGTTCTGCCCAGTTTCTGAAGGGAAGGCATCATGTTCTGCTTCAGAAATGTACAGTACATAATGGAATCCATGTTTCCCTCAATGAACTGCAGCTCCCCAGTAACAGCAGCACTCATGCAGCCCCAGACCATGATGTTACCACCACCATGCTTGACTGTAGGAGAGACACAATTTTCTTGGTATTCCTCACCAGGACATCACCACACATGCTGGACACCATCTGAGCCAAACAAGTTTATCTTAGTCTCATCAGACCATAGGACATGGTTCCAGTACATTATCCTAAACGAGTCTACCCCCCAAGATTACTGTTATAAACATGAGCCACGTCTAAAAGGTAAAGGCAGAGGTGTTTATAAAATTTATAGCAATATTTTCAGTGTTTCTTAGAGAACAGGCTTCAAGTATAACTCGTTTGAAGTAATGGTGCTTCATATAACATTATCCAGAGAAACAAGTGTCAATGATAAATCCCCCATGACGTTTGTACTTGCTACTGTATACAGGCCACCAGGGCACCATACAGACTTTATTAAAGAATTTGCTGATTTTCTATTCAAATTCTTGTTGGCTACAGATAAAGTCTTAATAGTGGGTGACTTTAACATCTATGTTGATAATGAAAACGATGCACTGGGATCAGCATTTATAGACATTCTGAACTCTATTGGGGTTAGACAACACGTGTTAGGACCTACTCATTGTCGAAATCATACTCTAGATTTAATACTGTCACATGAAATTGATGTTAATGGTGTTGAAATTCTGCAGCAAAGCGATGATATCTCTGATCATTATCTAGTCTTGTGTATAATCCAGATAATTAAAACTGTAAATTCAACTCCTTGTTATAAGTATGGTAGAATCATCACTTTTGCCACAAAAGACTGCTTTGTAAGTAATATTCCTGACTTATCTGAATTCCTCAGCATGTCCAATAGCTCTGAAAACTTGATGTTACAGAAGCTATTTACTCTTTCTTTTCTAGCACTCTAGATACGGTCACTCCTTTGCGCTTAAGGAAGATTAAAGAAAACAGTCCGACCCCGTGGTATAATGAGCACACTTGCACCCTAAAGAGAGCAGCCCGGAAAATGGAGCGCAGCTGGAGGAAAACAAAACTAGAGTTTTTTCGTACTGCCTGGCGTAAATGTACCCTATTCTATAGAAAAGTGTTTAAAACAGAAAGATCTGATTACTTTTCGTCTGTTTTAGAAGAAAACAAACATAACCCTAAGTATTAATTCAATACAGTGGCGACGTTAACGAAAAATAAACAACCAACAGACTTTCCCCATCAGCATAGCAGTAATGACTTTATGAACTTCTTTACTTCCAAGATTGATACTATTAGAGATAAAATTGTCATCATGCAGCCTTCAGTTACAGTATCACATCAGATAGTGTGCTATAGATCTCCTGGGGAACAAGGAGAGAACTCTACTATAGGAGAGAAAGAATTGTATAAACTTGTTATAGGGGTCATCGGATGCTAAGATCACTTTTACATGTTTGTTTGAACATTAATGTGTGTTGGCAGTGTATCTACAAATCTACCCTATAATGATAAAAATCCATGCAGTGGTTTTTAATTAATCTGTAAAAATAATATTCCCTTTTTCAAATCGAGCCGTTCTCAGATGCCTGTCGTTGTGGCGTCACACCGACAGAGGCCGCTCCCATGATAGTTGATGGGCGAGCAGAGCTCATTTGCATTTAAAGCAGCCTCGACCAGAATGGGATGATTTTTGCAGAGCTGATTTTGGCAAGGAAAAAGGGTGTTGCTTTACACTACCATTGAGAATTTGTAACCAAAGTATATAGACTTTTCATTAAGACCCTAAAGAATCATATCAACTTGTGGAAAATGGGCATCCGATGACCCCTTTAAATCATCTAAACCAACAACATGTATGTTAGACCCTATTCCATCTGAGCTACTAAAAGAGGTGCTTCCACATGTCATAGGTCCTCTTCTGAATATTATTAATTAGTCATTGCCATTAGGATATGTCCCCAAAACCTTTAAACTGGCTGCTATTAAGCCTCTCATTACAAAAACCACAGCTTGACCTCAACCAATTAATTAATTACAGACCAATCTCGAATCTCCCTTTTCTGTCAATGATATTAGAAAAGGTAGTAACCTCACAATTATGTTCCTTCCTTCAGAAAAATGGCATATGTGAGGATTTCCAGTCAGGTTTTAGACCGTATCATAGTACTGAGACTGCTCTTATTACAGTTACAAATGATCTGCTCTTGTCATCCGATCGTGGTTGTATCTCTCTGTTAGTGCTACTGGATCACTGCATTTGACACTGTTGACCACAACATTCTTTTGAACAGACTTGAAAATTATGTTGGCATTAGTGGTAGTGATAGTAATGGTAGTAGTGGTAACAATTTCTTACTGCTAAATTCTGAAAAAACAGAGGTGTTAATTATTGGACCTAAAACTTCTGCGTGTAATAACCTAAAACACTCTCTAATACTTGACGTCTGTTCTGTCAATTCTTCATCATCAGTTAGGAACCTAGGTGTGCTATTTGATAGCAATCTTTCCTTCGAAAGCCACATCTCTAGCATTTGCAAAACCACATTTTCCCATCTCAAAAATATATCTAAACTACAACTTATGCTCTCAATGTCAAATGCCGAAACGTTAATTCATGCGTTTATGACCTCAAGGTTAGATTATTGTAATGCTTTATTGGGTGGTTGCTCTGCACACTTAATAAACAACTCCAGCTGGTCCATAATGCTGCAGCTAGAGTTCTTACTAAAACCAGAAAGTATGATCATATTAGCCTGGTTCTGTCAACACTGCACTGGCTCCCTATTAAACATTGTATAGATTTTAAAATCTTGCTAATTACTTTTAAAGCCCTGAATGGTTTAGCTCCTCAGTACTTGAGCGAGCTCTTATCACATTATAGTCCCTCACGTCTGCTGCATTCTCAAAACTCTAGCAATTTGATAATACCTAGAATATCAAAATCAACTGGCGGCAGAAACTCGAGAACAATCTACCTAACACTGTTCGGGATGCAGACACACTCTGTCAGTTTAAATCTAGATTAAAGACCCATCTCTTTAACCTGGCTTACACATAACACATTTCTATACTTGAAATCCGTTAAAGGACTGTTAAGCTGCATTAATTAGGTCAACTGGAACTGAGAACACTTCCCATCCCTGGTGAAAAAAACAGCATATGCTGGTAGCTATGTTTTGATGCTGGGATGCTGGTTAGGTATGTTTTGGTGCTGGTTTAAGCTGGTCCTTTGCTGGTCTATCCCAGCATCCCAGCATCAAAACATAGCTACCAGCATATGCTGGTTTTTTCACCAGGGATAACACCCGATGTAGTCATTGCATCGTAAGTAGAATGGCATCTACACTAATATTAGTCTGTTTCTTTCTTATTCCGAGGTCACCTTCGCCACCAGATCCAGTCTGTATCATTTTATCTCTTATTCTGTGGATTTTTCCTGTTTCACTCCACTTGTTACCAGTGTTTTTCTGCCACCACAATGAGCGCAGCTGCAAGTGACGTAACTGTGATGTCTACTCCAAATTAGTCTATACATGTGGCAAGTGGTGCAAATAACAATAGCAGGAGAAGAAGCCATTACACACTGTGATTGTTGAATGAGTTCAACTTACCATAGTTGTTTGGTGAAGTCATGAAACACGGAGCAAGAGAAAAAAGAAACAGAAATACGTTATAATTAAGTTATATTTAGCAATTTAAACAACAGAGAGCGATAGTAAAACAGATATATTTTTAAAATGATACTGGATTTGGGCGTCCGCCATGACACTAGTTGTAAGCAGTACAGCAAGAGGAGTGATATGATTAGGCTACAAACTGTGAAATGGCTGTTAGAGGACCAACATGGACCACAGGAATGGTTAAGTACATAATCTGTCAAGCAGCGACCCTGGAAAATTTTTCCTAAGAAGTAAAAATTCCCCAGTAAAAATGCCTAAACATTCTAAAACATCAATTTAACGTAAATTTCATTGGAAAAGTTAAATATTAATATCTTATTGGATTCAGAGAATGCCTTATTAGATTTATTATTATGCCAAGTGCAAACCTCATTAATCTTAATAAAAATCTTTTTAATTGTTAACACCATTAAAATTCTAAAGACAACTTAGCTTACAGATGACATTCTTACGTTGTTTTGAAGGCATTTCTGTTTTTTTTGGCTAGAGGTAGTCTTGGGGGCATAGGTGAGTTTGTTGCATTTGACATTTTCCACAGGGCTTTTTCAGGCCCACTGAACTGACAGGGAATGACATTTAATTACTGGTGAGCAGTCACGCAGTTCAGCTAATTACAATCCCTGGAGTTTAGTCATCATACCTAATTAACTTTTACTTTCATGAAAGCTTAATGGCATGGGGCAGTGGTGTTTCCGCATGCTACACTTTACAAATATTGACAATGAGTTTCAGAAATTAATTCCAAAAAGAACTCCTGGCTTCCTGTGTACCTTGTGTGGAGATCAGATCCATTTGCAAGATCAGATCTATTTGTGAGGTCTTGTACGAGAGCACCAAACTTTCAACTCTCAGCACACACACTGTGCTCTCATCAGACACGTTGTTGCCCCCGTCTGATTGGGCGTGTCACGATGATAATGAGTAAGAGAACACCTCATGCCACATTTCTACCCCTCACCATGGTAACGGAGGGCAGACCGCTGGTTCCAAGCTGCTGGTCACCAGAGTGTCATCTATCTCTCGGCAGGTGAAGGCGTCACTCTGGTTTTACTCTCAACCGTGGGGTACAAGGTCATTGCTTGAATTTGTTGACTCAGTGGTCCTCATGATTTGTGAAGTCAGTGAATGAATAATATTAATCCAGGTTACATCTGATGACCAGTAGTTATGCCTGTATGTGCCATATGTGTAAAATAAATATAATAAAATATTGTGAGTGTTTTTTGTTATGCTAAATATTTATATTGACAATTGGCATTTTGTCATATTGCTGCAGCTGGTATTTAATACAAAATAAATAAAATTCTTGATGCTATGTATTAAAACAATGTTTACTGTGAATGACAGTAAAGATATACAATGTAAAGGCAATAAGAAAAAATGAGGATATTATGAGGAGTGACGAAATGTATGTTACATAAAAATGAAAATGGATTAAATGGATTTTCATATTATATTGTGAATGGGCTATATAAAATAATATTAAACATGCAATTAACAGATGATCAGAAAACAATGTAAAATCTTTGTTAATAGGTCTATATAATGTAATAATCTATAACCTACACAAGTTCTAAGCTTGATTTAAGACTAATTATTTACTACTTAAAATTACAGTTTTTTTTTTTTTTTTTTTTTTTTTACAATCGCTGTGACAATGTTTTCAAGAGTTTTAACATTTTTTCTAAACTTTTAAAACAGTTAGCACAACATCTGTCTGTTTAGGCTATACAATTAACACATTTCTTGTTGCTTTAACACAAAATGCATACAGTTAACACACATTTAACACACTTAAACTTATTTTAAACACAAGCTCAACCAAGACCAAAACAATATAATTTTACTGCCAAATTTTCAAATGCATTCACACTGTATGTATGCCAGATCAGATAATGTCATGTTCTAAAACTAACTTATAGGCTAAAGTCAAAGTGATCAGCTGTTACAGTTTTTTAATTGCTAACAAGCATTTACCAATACTTGAAGTACTTTTTCTAAACTTTTAACACAGCAACACACCTACATCACACAATTAGCCAAATTGTTCATTTTCTGGCCAAAACCATATTTTATTAAATGAAAACAAACTATACATTTCAAAATGAATACCTGAATACCTTTTTCTACGTATACCAACTCTATGAAAACACAGCAAACCCGATTCAAAAACGAGTCATTCGGTCAAAACATTACCACTAGTTTCTATCCAACAGAAACATATAGTCAATCATAGCACAGTGACTGTCAAAATACTAACAGTTGATGGCTTTACAAAAACTGCATTGATTGTCATGTTTCAGTTCTACCCAAATATAACAGACAATTTTTAAATCTATTGCTGTGTTTTTTTGATTGTTTTGTTTTGTTTTGTTTTTTTGTTTTTGTTTTTTTTGTAATTTGATTTTACCCTAAACTGAAACCCATTTTACTTTTTTAGGTGTTGAATGTGTTCTTTTTTGGCAATATACTGTCTAAAACTGAATGAGTCATCATTACTTTATAGAATGTACAATAGAAAAAGATAGGGTCCTCTATGCAGAAATTTGATTGGATCATTGATTGCAATTGCTTTCCAGTGGGTTGGGGTTGGATGTGGATGGTGCCCTATGATAGCTGATGCCAGTGATCAACAGAAATTTCAACATACGTGGCCTTTGGTTACTATGCAAGCTTGTTTCCGTCACAGAAAAAAAAAGAAAATACGATAATTGTGACCATTTTTATCTCACAGTTCGGATGTATATTCTTAGAATTCCAAGTTTACATCTTGCAATTCAGACTTTATCAGAATTGTGAGATAAAAAAAGGGACAATTACCCTGTACCCTTTATATTCCATGACAGACATAAGCTTTCGTAGGTTCCACATGTGTAAGGGGAAAAAAACAAACATAAAAATGCACAGTCCAGCACACATTCTTACTCTTCTCCCCTACCTTTTCTTCTCCCCTTTTCTGATCCAACTACTCCTCTACCTCTACCTTTCTCTCCCTCTCCCAGGCATTATTTTTTTCTCTCCTTGATTCTTTGTGTTGTTCTGCATCCACAAAACCAATTCAAAGAGGTATTTTTATGTTGGTGTAATGGAAAGAGCTTCAACACCTGTTTATTCCTGAGAATGAGAATGGAATCAGCTAATTCTAAATATTTCATTGATCTGTTACTTAAAAATGCTTATTATTTGTTAAAATATTTTATATAGAAATATTTTTCAATACTTTGAGCTGCTGTTGTTGCAGTAGTAGAAGCTTTATACTGTATTTAAGGTTTGGAACATTAGATCTTCATTTCTGACATGCTGTGTTTAAGCATTTGCAAATAAGACTAAAAAGATCCATGATTTTGGTTTTGGGTAAGCTTGTATGAAAAGAAAATGTAAGCATTTTAGAAACATGATACTTGATTGCATATTGTGTGAAAACAACACAAATTGTGTAAATTGTGTGTGGTATGGTCACAGCAGACGGATGTTGTGCTAATTGTGTTTACAGTTTTGAAAATGTGACTAGAGATTGGACAAAAGGATGTTAGCAACTGAAAAAAACTGTAATATTTTGAATTCAAACATAAATTTGTCGCCTGTATTTTATTCCCTTGCTAATGAGAAAAAGCTGATTGAAGTTATGCAAATATATAAATTACAGCTGATTCCCATCTAGGAACGTACTCATGTTTTAGAGAAAGGGGACAAGTGCCAATATGTGATTACATGGAACAATGTGGCATTCCACCATCCCCAGAGCCTGGTTTGACACCCATTTGAGAATGATGTCTCTTTTCCTTGCCCCTTACTCTCCTTGCCTCAACCCCATTGAGGAGTTTTTCTGAACCTGGAGATGGAAGGTTTTTGACCATCATCCAGAGGGCCAAATGTCTCTCCAGTATGCAATGGATGCTGCATGCCAAGACATCACATTTGAACAATACCAGGGATGGATAAGGCATACCAAAAGATTCTTCCCAAGATGCCTTGCCAGAGTAGATATTAGGTGTGATGTGGATGAGAACATGTGGCCAAACGCAGAAGACCGGGCAGATTAGAGTACTTTTTTTTTCTTTTCTTCTGTGGCTTTTTCTGTTTATATATTTTGGATTTTCACATTATAAATGAAACCTACATTGCACTTTTTTGTTTGTTTTCTTGCATTCTTGTTTTCTTGTTTTTCTAATGTCCTTTTGCAAATAAAGCCTTTGCTGCAGCAAGACTGCAGCACTGTTCTGCCTCTGACTAATTGTTCCTGTTGGAAGAGAACATGTGTTAGTGTTTTGGAATAATAATTTGATATTGAGACATGTTTGCAGTGTTTTGGTAGATGTAGTGTATTGTGTTAGTGTATTATTGTAATTTGAAGTTATATAGTGTTCAAGTTTAGTTTGCAATTAACTGTTAATAAGAGTTTGGGAAAATTGTTAGAAGTGTTGAAAAAAACTGTCATAGCAATCATAAAAAGCTGGAAGTCTTATCTGGCCTACTCACTGTGTTGAGCTTACAGGACATTGTTCCATGCGCCACCTGGTGGATTTTGTATGAAACACAACAAACTTCTTGAAATTCTTTGAATCTTTTTTTTTTTAATTCTTTAAATCGATTTATTAAATTTGAAATAGGAAATATAAACTTGCATTTGCGAGAAAAAAGTCAGAATTGTGAGATAAAATAAATAAACACTCTGTAAAATGTTAATAGTAGTAATAGGTCTAAATATTATATCATGCTGTAACTGTAGGGCTAGTACAAAATTTCCTTTACGAACAGCATATGTGAATATTCTGTAGACATTTTTGCTGCATATTTTTAAATCTAAATCGTCAAGACACTAATATATTTATATGTTATTTAATATAATAATTGATTGATAATAATTGTTTAAATTAATAATAATTGATACTTTCGACTCATCCCTTTTCTTTTTTTTTTTTTAACTGGAATGGGATGTGTAGGTCTTTTTAAAAAGGTCAAATTTGATTTTAAAAATCCTACAGACACCTATATTATGGTACCATTTGGGATAATTTTTTATTATTATTATTTTTTTTAATAAGCCCTTTTTAACTGTACCCTTAGGTTGTTTTGAATATGTTATGTTTTGAAAATGTATATGTTTGAATATGTAGGCCACTAATAAAAAAATAGGGACCTGTACAAGACTTGTACATTTGTCTGTTGCAAATTTACAGACAATGTAATTGCAATGTTTACATTGGCTTGTTGGGGTAATATTGCTGTCAACTGACAACAAGTTTCCCTTCTAAACTAGCAGTTTTATAGTTAATAAAATCTTTAAAAACAAATTACATTAATTAATTAATTTCCTTCAATAAAAAGGAAACTGAGTAAGACTGTGTAAAAGGTGTGTGGACATGGATTAATCTGGCCCCTTGGTATAAAGGAGAAAAAATGCTGGTCCTCACCAGTGTCAAAGTTGCACGTCCCTGTTCTACATAATGCTATCCATGAGAAACAGCTGAGGAACTAAATAGATTTAATTGTGTTTTTTCTTTCCTATGGAAGAAATGTTGGTGCAAACAAAGAGCCAAAGATAGTTGAGTTTAGGCAGCGTAATGAGGTTGCTAATGTGATGCCAAGGGAGACGATAGATTGGCTCTTGTGGCATTTCTGGAATTGACTTTGCTAATTGGTGGAAATATATTTGGTTTATGTAGTTTAAAAGGTCAACGGATGTCAAAAATTAGTTTTGGAGTAAAATGTTAAATGAGTTTTGGTTTCTAAAATGGAAATCGACTAAATGTCATTGGTATATAGCTTGGTTCAGATGCCAAAATCATTTCTAAAATGGCTTGTATTACTGACTGAAAATTTAGATCATTATATTGGCTTTGTGTCATACTATCACTCATATAGTATAAACCACCTCCAGTTGTGGTTTCCTGGCAGTGCTATGGGGTTGCTAGGCTGTTTACTATTGTCCTTTTGCATTATCAACACACTTTTTTTCCTGTTTAAAACTGCTTTGACACAATCTATATTGTAAAAAGCGCTATATAAATAAAGGTGATTTGACTTGACTTGCTTATTGGTTCAAATGAAAAGCCTACACTCAAAATAATATTGTTACGGTTGCTGGTGCTGGATGGAAGACAGGATACAACGTACGAAACAAATCTTATTTTAATTACTTTCAAGAGGTACAGGCAGGAACACAGAGCAATATCCACACACACAGAAACTCAAATCAACAATAAAGACCGACAGGGAACTCATGACAAAGACAGATTTATAAAGGCTAACTAATAATGACAGACAGGTGAACCAGATAACGTTAACAAGGACTAAACCAAAGTAGACAGATCGACGGGGGAAGACAATGGGAGAAACCAAGAATACAAACAGACAGAACTGTGACATTACGCCCCCCTCCGAGTAGGCGCGTCCTCGCGCCGTAGAAAACAAAAAACAAAACAGACAAGAGGGGCGAAAAAAACAGCAGAAAGACAGAGTCCATGTGGGAGGAGGCTTCGGCGGAGGACGGAACCCCGGGAGGGGGACAAAAAAACAGAGAAATAAGGGCAAAAAACAAAGTCCAAGGCGGTGACGATAGTGGGAGGAGCCAGGGAGGACACAGGAGGGACCCAGAGCAGGAGGAACCTAGCAGGACCCAGAACGCAGCCATGATGACCCACGGTGGAGCCGATGGAGGGAGGAGCCATGGTGGAAGAAGGGCTGACGACTCCATGGGGCCGACCGACGGAGGCGGAGCGGCTGGCGGAGGAGCCCGAGGCGGAGACGGAGAGCCGAAGATCCAGGGCGACACCGAGGATCCGGAGGGCCAAGGCGGAGCCCTAGGCTCTGGCGACCAAGGCGTAGGCGGAGATCCGGAGGTCCGCGGCGGAGCCGGAGCGACAGAGGATGGAGGCTGTGCCGGAGGGAGGGAGGAGTCCTTAGGAGCCGGTGGGACGGAGTGACGAGGCGCAGCCGGAGGAACAGAGTCCTGAGGTGACGGAGGGATGACGACCAACCAAGTCGGAGCCGGAAAGACGAGGGAGCCCGGTGGAGCTGGTGGACCGATGGGCGACGATGGAGACGAGGGCGCTGAGAGCCGTGGTGGAGCCGCAGGGTCGGAGGGCCGAGGCGGAGTTCTGGACTCTGAGGCTGGAGGCGGAGATGAGGGATCCTCCAGCCCTGACACCGATGGAAGCTGGCAGACCCGCGGCGAGCCCACTGCACAGGTGGTGGGCTGAGGGTGAGCAGAGGGGCTGTCAGGGGACAGCGGTGAGCAGACAGACGTTGACGTAGGCAGAAAGGGAGGGAGGGTGGGTGGGGATTCCATACAGGCATGCATAACGTGACAGGTAGATATTTCTGTAAAGAAGTCTATTAAATCCCCAGAGTCATTTTCTAGAACTTCCATAGAAAAATCAATTAAGCCCCCAGAGTTTTCTTCCAGCTCACCCCCAGCGGTGGTGCAGTGGGCAGGGCTCTCCATAGCCCTCTCTTGCTCCACGCAGCACTCCACCGTCACGAATGTAGTGGCCGGCTCTCGCACCTGGTCAGATGTGTCAGGCTCTGGCTCTGTCGCTCTTGGCTCTGGCTCTTCATCTGCGGTGGGCTCGGGCTCAAACTCCACTTGTCGGGGTGATGGTTGGCTGGGTTCTGGGTCTGGAGTGGGGATGACGTCCTCCTCGATGATGTCGATGGTCCACGACGATCCACAGGACGCCAGCACCCACTCGATGTACTCCGGCAGGCTCTCTTGAGGACCCTCCCCGGATAGCAGCGCCTTGGTGGTGGTGTTAAGTCCAGTGTAGTAGAACTTGCATAGGCTGCTATCCGTAAAGTGGGAGTGTTCTGCCAGGAAGATGTAATCACGAGTGTGGTCCTCAAGAGAGCGTTCCCCCTGCTTCAGGAGGATGAGAAGAACGGTAGGATCCATAATAATAATAATCAAAAAACAAAAACACTGAGGGAAAAAAAAAAACGGAAAAATAAACGCAGGGGAAGATGCCGGGAAAAAACTGTATAGGTCGGTCTTTCTGTTACGGTTGCTGGTGCTGGATGGAAGACAGGATACAACGTACGAAACAAATCTTATTTTAATTACTTTCAAGAGGTACAGGCAGGAACACAGAGCGATATCCACACACACAGAAACTCAAATCAACAATAAAGACCGACAGGGAACTCATGACAAAGACAGATTTATAAAGGCTAACTAATAATGACAGACAGGTGAACCAGATAACGTTAACAAGGACTAAACCAAAGTAGACAGATCGACGGGGGAAGACAATGGGAGAAACCAAGAATACAAACAGACAGAACTGTGACAAATATGGTACCTGTATGGCTCTAGTTTAGATCAGCCCCTCCTTCATGGTACAAGTAGAAAATTTTACCAATTTTATCAACAGCTAGGTGAAAATTGCACAACTGTTCATTTAGAAAAGTAGTAGAATACCTTACCTCCAGAATTTGAGGCATTATTCATTCATATTATTCATAGCACAAACAGAACAGGATGAGTTATGCTTCACTATGGTTAGGGTTAGGGGTTTGTCCAGATCTCTAACCTTAATATGAGCAGTGGTAAGAACGCTATTAACAACAAGAACATTTGCTTAGATTGCTTCCTTTTCTTCAGGCTTAAATAGGACATTTATGTTTAGGCTAGAACACAATATGCCAGTAAATCACTTTTAATTAGGATAAATTTCAGACTAGACTGCACCAACTGCTTTTGCATTTTATGCATTTAATAACTGGCAGATCATTAGCTGTGAGGACAGACTTTCAGTCTTGGTAATTAACACCAACTTTGTCAGCAGTGACTGACCTAGCTAGACATCTAGATCTTAAGCTTAGACTGATGAGTTTCACTGGTTATGAGGGTTTAGGAGTTTGGGAGGCGACTCACAGTGAGGGCCAGGGCTCAAACGAGTGCTCTCGTAGGTGACATCCCATCCATCTAGCCGTTCCATGGCCTGCAGGGAGATCAATGATGCTGAGATGGCCAAACAAGCTATCTGCATCTACATTAGTATTCTTCGGTGGCATGGGGCATTTAGCAGCCTTTCACCACAGATGCCATGTCGATAGATTGATAAGACAAGAGACACAAGGACCCTAGAGTCTGTGGTCAGAGAGTGAGTTAACCGGGCTTGTCACAAATGTGGACACTTAAGACCAGATCCCAAACTCAGATAGTGATGACAGCCAAATCAGTTGTATTACATCACATCTGTGTGAACTGGATGCAGAATGATAATATTTCTGATTGAAATTTTCATGCCACACAGAAAAGGTTTAATAGACCAAAGACTGGTAAGTGATGTTTTTCACATTTAGTATTATTATTAGTGGTGTTTTCAAAGGCAAGCATCACTTTTACTATTGCTTACATTTATGGTAAACCTTACAGTTTTTCTCTGCTGATTTGACACATTTCTCCAAAGAAATGTAACTGCTCTCAAAACAATTAACACAGCTATCTAAACACAAACTTATCTTAACCAAACAGTTCAACTTTACTGCAAAATGAAGCACTGCATTTTTTGTTCTAGTAATGCATTTATTACAGTTTTTTTATTCGCTTTGGTACTATTTTCTCAAACAACTGTTACATTTTCAAAACTCTTAGTACTAATATCACAACAGATCATCAAAAGTGCACTTTTCAGTGTATTTTCAATTGTCTTAGTACAATACACAGTCACAAAGTACCTTTTTCACTACACAAAATAAGTGTTTCAGTAATATAAATGTTTCATTCACAGTAACTGCCTTTCGTGAAGCTCTTACTATCAAACTTTTTTTTTTCTCATTCAGTTTATTACATCTGTCTATTATTTAATCCACTTATCATAATGGTTAAACAGTGAATCATTTGGTGCATCTATAGATATCTATAGATATAGATTCAATAGATATATTTTCTAAAGAACTTGTTTGCAATTCAGGAAAAACCAAATGTAATTAATTATTTTTTGCACTTTAAGTGATTAATCTTAAATGATAATAACTATTTTGTATGTATGTGTGGTTCAGGTAAACTCTATGTTATAGGGACAAAATGTCCCCACAAAAATGGCAAAAATCCTAGTCCTTGTGGGAGTTTTTTCTTTCTAATAGTGGGGAAAAAAAACTTAAGGGTTATAGGAGGTTTAGGTTTATGATTAGGGTTATATTAGAGGGGTAGAATATACAGAATATACATACTCTTGTTACCCACTCCACCACCTTTTAGCTTTTAGACTTAAACATCTTTTTTTTTTTTTTTTCTTATTTTTTCTTTGTCTTTCTCCATTTTTCCTTTCTCTTTATATATTTTCCACTATATAGTTAAATCAGTTGTGATAAATGTGTAAACAATTAGGAAAACTGTGTTTCCTGTGTTGTGTGTGTGTGTTAATAAACAAGCAGTTATTAGTTTGGGGCCTTGGGGTTTGTGCATTTGATGATATGACAAATTAGAGAGTTTTTGTTTGTTGTGTTTGGACAAATAGTTCATACATGTTTGTGATTTGTGTAAAACCAGTAAAAGGAGCTACAGTTGCTTTTATTCCCCATTCCAAACATTTTTAAGTATTGGTTGTATTACAGTTTTTTTCTTGCTTGATTTGACACATTTCTCCAAACTCAGGTCACTGTTCTCAAAACAGTTAACACAGTGATCTAAAAACTTTGTAATTGTCCAAACAGATTGTAAGCTTTTGTTAATTTCATACAAATTCCAAATCATGTGAATAATTATCTCACGTTAAATACGTCACAAACTTCACATTACAAAATACAAACAATTGCAGCTTTTATTTTTTATTTTACACCAACCACAAACACTTATGTACCATTTGTCTAAACACAATAAACAAAACTCTGTAATTTGTCATACTATCTAATGAACATGGTATATTTTCAATTGGCCCTAAACTAATAACTCAATCTACTGAACACTGATAACTAAATCATGGCTTCTCCTTTACAGAAGATGGGAAACAAAAAAAAGTTCCCTTTCAGTCAGTCACTTTCAATGTCACATCTGTGACCGATGAATTGGGAATAGAGAGACCAATGTACTTTGAGTGTAAACTAAACAAGCCTATGCATATTGGCATGTGATAATTGCAGCTTTGCCCAGCAGTTCTCAGCTGCACAGAAGCAGACTAAGGCCATCAGACACATTCTGCCCCAACGGGCAACTGCTGCTTCCACCCGTCCTCCTGCTGCAGCCCCTCTGCCTACTCTTTGTGAGGACGTCCCCCTGCGTCCACCCTACTCCCGCACTTCAGCAGTAGTCAAGCAGCACTGTGGAGCCGGTTGCAGGCAGGCCATCCCACCTGTCTAGCTGATCTTCGGGAGATGGTAAACGCACCACTCCCTCCTCCGGAGGAGGGCCGGGCGGACAATCTTTTGTTGTGTCTTTTGTTGTGGTACCCAAAATCTCGACAAAAGAGCAGTCTCCTCTATCTCTGGGTCCCAAGAGGGAATGGAGAGTAGTGGATGGACCAGATCCATTCCACACTCATCCTCCTTTGTTTTTAGCAGGCAGCAGTGGACGGTTCAAGAGCGCTATCAAAGGCCCTACTCAAGCACCCTGTGTGCAACTGTGGAACCAGGTAAGTGGTTACATATGTCGGTGGTTCCGCTGGTCTAGGGGTATGATTCTCGCTTCGTGTGCGAGAGGTACCGGGTTCAAGGGTACAGGGTGCGAGGATGGATTCCACTGAGGAAGGATCTACTTTCTCAGAGACGGGGCAACTTATGGCACCCCTGGATGGAACACAGAGGATCTAGGTGACCTACTCCAAGAGGTAGTGGACACCATCACTTCGGCTTTATACTCATAAACGAGACAAACTTACACCTTGAAGTGGAACCTGTTCGTCGAGTGGTGTTCGTCTTACCGAGAGGACCCCAGAAGGTCCCAGTCAGAGTCGTGCTTTCCTTTCTGCAGCAGGGGTTGGAGTGAAGGCTGTCTCCCTCAACCCTTAAAGTCTATGTGGCTGGAATTTTGGCTAATCATGATCCTGTGTAGGTTAGGCTGGTAGGGAAGCACAACCTGGTCAACAGGTTCCTTAGGGGGGTGTGAAGGCTGAATCCTCCTTGCTCTCCCTCTATACCCTCTTAGGACCTGAATCTGGTGCTCAAAGCACTCCAGCAGGTCCTATTCGAGCCTTTGTGGTCAGTGAAGCTGAAGTTTTTTTCAGTGAAAACTCTGCTCTTGGTTGCATTGGCCTTCATCAAGGTTCCTACCACTTCCTTCAGGTACAAGGTAGTCAGAGGAGGCAGACCCAGCCCTAGCTTTCCCTATAAATAATATCCCCTCTCACAAATCAGGCCATTCTCAGCTTCTTGGCTGTGTGACATCACACAGACCAAGGCCGCTCCCATGATAGTTGACTGACATGGTCGTCTTACCTTAGAGCAGCCCTGAGTAAGCTGTGAACAGATCCGCCATTGTTTTGACGCCTAAGCAGGGGAAGACAAGTGTGTCTCATAAGCGATTGAGGTGTTTTGTTGTTGGATGTACAGTAATAATGATCATAGCAGTTGTCATTTTCTCCCGACATCTGAGCCGCTGAAGAGGCAGAGGATTACTTTAGTTTTAGAAGGGAACGTGCCCCCCGATCTACCTAAATGCGTCTATGTTCACGCAAATCATTCATGATCCAGCTTTACCTACAGAAGAAGTAGGAAGAAGGTTCTTTTTATGATTTTTTGCAAATCGCATTTTGTAATAATGTGCAAGTTAACAAGTTCCGCGGCTAAATGTGGCTAAAGTAAACAGTACGGCTCGTCTCCACGGAACAGAGGGGTGGGGTGAGTAGAAATCATTAGCATTTAAATGGACATACAACAAAACAGGTTGCTGTGAGCGGAGCTGATTTTGACATTGAAAAGGGGTGTTTTTTTTTACTACTATTGAGAAATTTGTCCACAAACTAAGAAATTAATTTTATCTTTTCATACAGCACTGAAAGAAAACTAGAAAAATTACTTTAAAGAAAAAAGCACAACAAAACATTTTGAACATTTGCAGCTCTAGAACTTCTGGTTTTGCACAGACAAGCACACAACTGTTATTGACTGTTAGAAGAGTGACCGAATGAGGTTACTGGGGCAGAACGTAAATGTTTGTTCTGTCCTGAACATAATGTAGAATCACTTTACAGTCATGCTTTTCTGTCTAATTAGGGCTACTAGGCTATTGTAGGTTATAGCATGAGAAATATGTGACATGAATTTCTAATTTGTTCCCCATCCCTGTCAGGAATCACTGCTGTCAATCAAAGCAGGAGACAGCTTGAACACGTAGTGCTGTCTGAGATCGACTTGAGGATAATGCTGATAAGGAATGACACATGCTCTCCTTGTTCAAGGATGCTTCATCTACATGAGAGGGCAAAGGTACTGCATTCCTGCACACCTATTTTGATAAGGTGAATCACAGTAGACTGGAGCGGGTGGGAATAGCTTGTGTTTGTTTGCCGTGTCATTGTTAGTGCGACCTTGTCATTCTTCCTATAAAGAGAATTGAACACTTTACACTCTACCTGCCAAAAACTGAGAGTTTCTGTCTGTTTATTTTTAAGGGAGAGAGAGAGAGAGAGAGAGAGTGAAAGAGAAGTAATCTCATCATCATTGCAATCGTTTGGGTTTCACATAATTTTCAGGAATCAGAGTACATAGGCTAAAACTGTCCCATGTTTTCAGCTGAACAAATGACAGCTGCCTATAGTATTTATTACACATAACCTACCCACAAACTTAGATGCATGATAATGTTTCTGTAATTAGTCTTAGTTTTGCAAATAGGCAATATTTTAACCACCAAAATTTAAATCAGTGTTTTTATGATATAATAGGCTAACCTATGAATACAAAATATTTTTTAAATATGATATCTAGTTTAAATTTTGAAAATAACATTTTAGAATGTTTAAAGAAATATTTATGATTTTGCACACTTTCACTAATCAAAAAGCTAATTTGTGACAGTAACATTTTTGTGCAGTAGGACTTTGTTTGGAACTTATCTCAAATCATGCTGAGACAACATGTATAATCAGGATTTGCACAAGACGTTTAGAGTCCATGCCAGATTCAGTGCATGTAATCATTAAAACAGAAGGGGGCATATGAAAAAGAAATTCTAAAATCTTAAAAAAATCTTTTTACTTTACACTAAAATTGTTATGTTGATAATCTGAATTGTATTGGGAAAAAAGGATAGATAAATAGGAAAAAATAGGAATATTCAGGAGTGCCTTTTTTTCAAGTAGATTAACTTTAGACTTTGAGAGGTCCTATTGCTTTGTGTGAATCAATTTTTGGATCAATGGATGAAAGCCATTCTGTGATTCGAAATGAGTCGGTTATTTTTATAGGTAATAATCTTTATGGTTTATTGCACATTTAGGAGCTCAAATGGAAAGACCTGAATTTATTGTCTTCTGTGAATTTGGAGAAATAGGAGCATTTTTCAATTACTTAGCAAGACAACAAGTAATCTAAATAACCTATTCTCTCTGTTCGAGCTCTGAACAACTGAAGAGTATCAAATTAATGTAGACATTTGGAATTGTGCATGTTCATGTCTTGGTTTATTTGAGAACAACGCCTCTTATCCATGTTGTAATCTTTCTGGCTTCCATACAATAAAGGTCAAGAAATCTGTCCATAAGGATGTCAATCACAGTTTAATCTGCTCTGTGAGATAATGCTGGTTCATACCATGTAGGGAGAAAAGGATGTTAGAAAAGAGAAGATGGTGCAGAAACAGAACAAAGAGGAGGAGCCTGAGAAGAGATTAACAGTACTGTGTGCATGGTGGAAAGAGCAGAAGAAACCGTAAGAAGGCATGAACAGAATGGTGGTGGACTGCAGGATAGGAGGGAGTAGGGAGAAATTTCAAGTTACCTTAATTTACCATTTCTTCCTTGAGAGAATTTACTGAGAAAGTTTATTTTCAGTGGAACAAAAGCATAGTTGACATCATGGTCCAGAACAACACCACCAGCTACAATGGAAGATGTTAAGGCATATATATACACACACAGTGCCTTGTGAAAGTATTTCTAACTCTTTATTTTTAATCTTTAAATCTTTTTCAAATATTTAAAACAGTTTTTTCCCCACATCAGTCTACACTCCATACACCATAATGACGAAGCAAAACAAACAAACAAACAACAACAAAACAGGTTTGTAACAAGCTGGCAAATTTATAAAAAATAAATATAAATAATAATAATAAAAATGAAATTATTACAGTGTGTAAGTATTCATTCATTTGTGAGAAACATGATTTTCTGGTCTGATGAATCCTAGTTCCAAGCATCATGTATGGAGGAAAGCAGGCACTGCCCATCACCTGCACAGTACCATCCCAACCCAGTAGAGTGTGGTGGTAGCAGCATGCTGTGGGGCTGTTTTTCTGTGGCAGAGTCTGGGGAACTTCAGAGTAGAAGGAAAGCTCAAAGTACCAAAATATAGAGGTAGTAATAATGAAACCCTAGCCATTCAGAACCTCAAACTGGGCAGAAGGTTCACCTTCCAACAGAACAATGACCCTAACCACACAGCAAAAGTTGCTTTAAACTCTTTAAATGTCCAAAGGCTGGGCTTGAACCCAGTCAAACATTTCTGGAGAAACCAGAAAATGTCTGTTGCCCCCATCCAACCTAATAGAGGTGAAGAGAAGAATGGCAGGTAACCAGTGTTGGGGGTAATTGGGGGAGTTACGTAATAATATTACTTTTTTCAAGTAACTAGTAAAGTAACGCATTACTTGAATGAGTAACGACAGTACTTTTTTCCCCATTTACTGACTGACAAGTCTCCTGTCGGGAAATCGTGAGTAAACATAATGTTACTGTATTCTATACTAAATGTGAACAAGCATTAATTCATCTCACTCACAAAAAACAGATTCAGCATTCCTCAAAATGAATAAAAACAGTGAAATGCAAACTCTGAATATGACGCAACCCCGCAATAGTTAAATATGTTGAATAAAACAAATATCCTTTATGTATTTAATCCCATTTTATTAATCAGTGTCTTTGCTGCAGACCTTCGATGATGCAATTCAACCATACTAATAAGCAAAAATTACTTTAGATAAACTAACATTCATGCTTCTTCTTTTTTTTATAGCTGAAGAGTGATCTCCTGCACAAATGTACTTTTCTTTCAGCCTGAGGTAAATTCATTTGACTTTTGGTGTAAAAGGGCTTTTACTTTAAAATTGTTTTATATTAAAAACAAAGAAGCAAGTCCTGCCCAGTTAAATAGTTTTGGCTGGGGACAAAATCTCATCACATTATATTTTATGTAACTGCAATGCTGTATATCAGAGCGCTGCCTTTGTACTTTTGACTGAATTGCCTAGCAACTTTTGTTGTTTACTAAATATTGTTCAAAAAATAATATTTTATATAATTAATACTTGTATTTAATAATAGTGTTTAGTATTGGGAAACAGTGTGTGTGTTCGTGATGGTGGTTTTAGTTATATTGTTCTGCCAAAGAGACAAAGAGTTTCTATGAGTCAGCAGAAAATACTTTTATATTGAAAGACACTTGATATTTACTTTCAACAACACCTTGTAGCAGCCAACAAATGCGCTGAGCAGTGCTTTTAATCGGAAATATCCTTAACCTTTTTCCCCACATCTACACTCCATACACCGTAATGACGAAGCAAAACAAACACACAAACAAACAAACAAACAAACAAACAACAACAAAACAGGTTTGCGCTGAGCCGTGCTTTTAATCGGAAATATCCTTAACCTTTTTCCCCACATCAATCTACACTCCATACACCATAATGACGAAGCAAAACAATGCCAATGAAAGGATAGTTTCCACTGCCTAGGCTAATTGAAAATATGTGGTAATTTTCACACAGTTACTTGCAGAATATTGTTATGACTTCAAAACAATTTTAACCATACTTTTAAAAGTTGTCATTACATATATATATATATATATATATATATGCATGTTTTCTAATTCAGTAGGTTTGCTTGTTGCACTTGAGAGGTGATAGAGCTCTGGTACAAACCCTGTGAAACTGCCGTTCAACAAAACAGGTCAAATCCTCATGAAGTAGTTAAAATAGCACGACAGCATCAACAAAGTGTAACACTATCAGTTAGGTTTAGGGTTGGGTTTGGTGTAAGGTATATTTCCAACACGAGCATTAACCTTTAGCGACACTCCCTGGATATTTGAATTCTGCACAGCTGCAATATGTACCTAAAGCAGCTTAATAAAAATGCAGCAATATGTGCCAGTGCCAACATACTAAAAATGTGCCACATTCAGCGTCCATAAGCTCATGTGTCAGCTACAAAATATATATATATATATATATATATAAAGAGGAGCATTTTGCTATTATTTATAAGCTATTTCATATGAATATTCTTACTTAACCTGTTATCTACATGATAAAGAATGCAAGAAGCTAAAGATAAAATTCAACACCTCCTATTGCATTTTGCTAATGAAGAAAAAATGACTGGATGTTTGAAAGACATATGACAACATTTATAGAATGCATTAAGAAAGAACCCAAACTACACTCAGTGATGCTTAAGGTCAATGCTTATGGTCCATGATATTGGCACAGATTCTGTGTAATAAACAATTCTTTGTGACTGTATATAGTTTTCAAGTTGGAAAATACGTTTAGTTCCCACTTTAAGTGAACCTTAGTTCCCAGGACATCCACATGGTTTACTAGATTAAAATGCTGATAAATTCGACGTAAACACATGACTGAAATGTTAAAGTGTTAAAAAAATAAAAAAATAAAACGTTTATTCTGTGACACCTAAAAAAATGTGGTGCCTAAATTTGTTTCTTATAGGAGCCAATGGATCCTTACTCGATTTTTTTGGTTGGAGCCCTGACGCTGACGAATCACAACTGTGTAGATATAAAGCCATATCTCACAGGTACAAGTGTGATATTGCTCATATACAGAAAATTGCTGGGTGGTTGGTGCTCTACTTTTACACACTAATATTGTACTTAGTATATACTAAAAATTATTCTTTAGTACTTCTTAAAATAATCTTAAGAACATCTGATGCTGGGTACACACCACAAGATAATCGGGCTGATTTTGGGCCGAAAAATCCCCTTCCGACAATCCTAGAAAATGTCCCGATAATCTTATTGGATCTAAAGATTATCTTATCAGATTTTCCTGTGGTGTGAGGTGTGTTAAGAATGACTGAATCTGCTCGGAAGAACGTCGGAGGCGCTCCGATCGCGAATTATAAATATTCAACGTGTCAGATCAGAAATCCTGATGTGTGTGTGGGGGGGGGGGACCCCGCAGACAAACATGTGTACGATCACATTTAGAAAGTGAGCTGACAGAAGACGGAAGCATAACAAAGGCAGTCATGGTTGAAAATCTGTTGGTGTGTGGTGTGATGTCTTTGTCGCATTATGGCACACCACACACTATAGAAGCAAAACGGTTAAATTAGGATTTTTTTTTGTCCTTATATTTGTGGTCTCATATTTTGAAGATTTTATAAGATTTAAAAAATCATTTAGTGTGTACCCAGCATAAGTGTGCTATTTTGAGACACCATGAATATGAACTAAAATGTGCTTTTAACATATTATCTGTTTTAAAAAATGTATTTAGTTACCACTTGTACTAGCCACACATGACATTCCATATATTGCAGCCAAAATGCATTTCCTAAGGTTTTTTATAAAGATATTTAATGTATGTTTTGTGGTATTTTACAGTCTCAAACTCAGGATTTAAAAATAAGTCTTAAGGGGCAAGGCACGGGCAATGGGTATCAATCTTGAATGTACTGACTATTACAGTTTTCTCAAAATTTTTTACTTTGGCCTACAAAAAAATGTGATGCCTTGAGTTAATTACTTAATTACTGTATATTATGTGCTTGTGTTTTGTAAATAAGAACACAGTTAAACCTGCTATAAAAGTACTAAATTGAAAGAATTTAATACTGTTGTGTTTGGCGATAAAACCAAATGTGACCCTGGACCACAAAACCAGTCTTAAGTCGCTGGGGTATATTTGTAGCAATAGCCAAAAATACACTGTATGGGTCAAAATTATATATTTTTCTTTTATGCCAAAAATCATTAGGAAATGAAGTAAAGATCATGTTCCATGAAGATATTTTGTAATTTTCCTACTGTAAATATATTAAAACTTAATTTTTGATTAATAATATGCTTTGCAAAGAACTTAATTTGGAAAACTTTAAAGGCGATTTTCTCAATATTTTGATTTTTTTGCACTCTCAGATTCCACATACTGAAATAGCTGCATCTCGGCCAAATATTGTTCTATCCTAACAAACCATACATCGATGGAAAGCTTATTTATTCAGCTTTCAGATGATGTATAAAGCTCAATTTTGAAAAACTGACACTTATGACTGGTTTTGTGGTCCAGGGTCACAAATGTTCTCATTCTCATGTTTTGAAACATGATATGGATGTGTAGACTTTTTTTTTTAACCAAAAATTTTCCCACAAGGACAAGAATTTTCAAAATTCCTATCTTTGTTAGGTACATTTATCCCCACAGGGTGGACCACACACACACACACACACACACACACACACAAGAATTCATTATATTTACATTTTGTTACCTGTATTGGTCGGAAATTGGAAACAAGTTGTACTTAAAACTATAGAATATATATCTATAGAAATCTACAGATGTACCATTTAATTCATAATTAAATTTAATAGATTAAAAATATAAAATTAACATTTTATTCACATGCTTATGCTAAGTTTAACACCCCCCTTCAAACTGAATATTAATATATCATGCTTGATTTACTTTGTTTACTCTTACTTCACATGCACAACTGGGTAGCATATTCTGTTCATCACTAGATGGCAGTAGTGCCTAAAATCAATAGAAGTTCCATTATGTCAGCCTGTGCTCAAATTTGTAGGATTATACACAGGGGGCACTCACTGTTATTGTATGATTTCTATAGCCTCATAAAAAAGCAAATATATTCATTAAGACACATGCATTGTACACATACGAAAGAATGCTTCGTTTTGTATTTATTATTTAGAAGCACACTGTATCTCTTAATTCCCAGTTCCAATACTAAATTATCTAAGCTATGTTATCCAAATTAAAACAACAGAAAAATACCTGAACTGAGCAACCAATGAAAGAGCAACATCTAAACAATTAAAATATTTAATCTGAGCCTAGGAAACCAACTAAACATAAACAATTTTCCAAGTTAGTGACAATTTAAGATTAAGATATAAAAAGTTAAGATATAACTTCGGCAGAAATGATTAGTGTTAACAAGAAATATAAAGGTTTGAGGTTAGAATGAAAGTAGGATGCATCAATGTTGCATTAATGTTTTTTTTTTTTCACCAAAAAAGTCTGTGCTATAGTCAGTGCAAGATATTTACAACAACATTTGGCTGACTGTGATTTTACCCTAAAATAATTTTTCCTACTGTTCTCTTTATTGGCTGGAAATGATGACACAAGCAGCTCTATTTGTGTTTGTCAAAAGCGTCTGCACAGCAAATGCAGCACAGGTGTGTGGAGTGGTTGTGTGGACAATGCCTAATTGTAGGGCGATTTTAACACAGACATGCTAATGAGTGTCCCATGCTCTGCTGCTATTTTAGTAAATAAAATTAAATACTGAAATACTGCAGTGTTAAGTGTTGCAATGACGATATTAAAAATAATGGTCTACATTGTTTTTTTTACATTTTATTTTATTTTAATTCAAATAAGAAAAAGTTTAAATGTTTGCATTAAAATCTTAAAAATATATAGATTTAGGTAGTTTTTTTTAAAGATGGATAATGTCATTATTTCTTTTAAATTATTTGTATGCTTTCATTTTCGTAAGGTTTTTACATTCTAATCTATGAGTAACTTCAAGCTGCATTTTACATTTTATCATTTAGCAGATGCTTTATCCAAAGCAACTTACAGTAGAGGACAATAGAAGCAAAAAACAAACAAACAAACAAACAAACAAACAAACAAAACAAAACATATCAAACCAACAAAAGAGCAACAATATGTACAGTACACCGCATTAATGAGTACACCCCCTCTGAACAAATACAAAAGATGCATTTTCTTAATGATCACTAATACAATTCATGGAAAGATGGCAAAAATGTATTAAACATATACTCAATAAAAAACTATATGTCATTAATATCTGCTAAAAAAAATAAGTAACTTAGCCAATTTTGTTTAAATGAAGGATTGCAGAAATAAGTACATCCTTTATTTAATTCAACAAATGTATAGTACTCTATTACGTAGTATGTCCTCCATAATTCTAAGTATACTGCTCTTATCCTTCTTGGCAGAAAGTGTCAAATCTGTCCTGTTTAACTCCTGTTTAAAGAAAAATAGACAGAACACAAATGAGGACAATAGAAACAAACCAACAAAAGTAGCAATATGTACGTGCTGTGACAATAATACTTCTGTTAATTTTGATTGTCCACCTGAATGGTCTCAAACTTCAATTCTAAATTGATTTTTTTTAAACACTCAATAATTTTTTTTTTGTACACTAAAGTCACTTTTTCAAAACTCTTTAGACAGTTCTCCAAACCATTTTTCAACTTGACACAGCAGTTCATTTCACATTCAAAATGCACTAAAACTACCAAAACACTTCATTAATGTCTCAAATCAAGTCATTCTTACATAACACTAGGAAAGGTTTTTACCAAACAAACACACTTCATCATCACATTATCTTAGGTTTTCCCTTATCTTAAGTTAAACACTTTGATAGTTGCATGTAGCTGATTTGATTTGTTACAATCAGAATATTTTTCTTTACGATATTACTGTAGAAATGTTGCAAATTTCTCTCTTATTCATTTTTGTACTGTGCTGGGTTTAGAACTTAAAAGGTTAGTTCACCCAGAAATGAAAATTAGCCCCTGATTTACTCACTCTCAAAGCATCCTAGATGTATGTAACATTCTTCTTTCAAACGAATCCAAATAGAGTTATATAAAAAATATAAAACCCGCTTCCTTTCTCTCGTTACACATCTTTCCCTTAGGAAAAAAAAAGTTTATTCAAGTGTGCTATTAGTATACTTCTTTTAAACTAAAAATAGGAAAGTAAACTTTCAGTCTACTTCTTATGTACTTCTCAGAAATGTGCTTTATATACTTCTCAGAAATATACTTAAAATTATATTTAAGTATACTTGATTTATACTTAGAAAAAGTCTACATATATTTGAGCTATACTTGTGCTCTGAGAATCTGTGATTTCATTTTTATACATGAGAGATGATATTACACATCTTCTGTACAAAATTTCCAAAACACAAGTGAAGAAGAAACCAAAACAGATGATTCCACACTGCAAAAATGCAAATACATATTTTCCATTTTACTCAATACTAAAAAATGCTATTTTCTTGAAACTAAAAACCCTTGTCAGACCAACAAAATTACGCAATTGTTGTCCTAACTCAGGCCCGGTTCCAGAACCAAATCACTGAGGGTGCTTCTGAAAATTGTGAGGGTGCTCACAAAAAATATGCATGGAACTGTATGAAAACGGTACCACCAAATAGGACTGAGTAATATAAATCGTCTACACTAGTATCGTAATTGTAGTTTCAACAAATGCCATCTAACATCAAGAATACACTGTGAAGGTTATTACTGCATGCTCATCTAGGAGCAGTTCACATGTCGCGCCTAAAAACGCGTTCTTTCCAAAGCGCTAAGTTACGCTCCCATGGCGTCTGTCGTTACTAGGCAACCATGGCCTACGCTCTCCCTGAAGACAAGTTAGTTTCAGCAAATGATAAATGGCTTTCTAGCACTGCCCTGCTACAAAATGTATTTTAAAAATGTCTATCCCTGTACAGCTATGATCAGCTGTTTCACCGTCTTGGCTGAGTTTTCAATGTTGTTTCTATAAAGGATGAAGCTGATTGGTTGGTTCGTGTCACATGACCCGAGGTGCGCTTTTAACAATTCAGCTTGTGTATTTACAGTATTTTTTACAGAATTTGCAGCGTTAAAACTAGTACACGTTTAACATGATAGCAAGCAAGATATGGAATAAAAAAATGTCCCATTCCATGTATTAATTTTTGTCTAGTCTGCGTGTTCATTAATTTAAAAATTAATACGCTATTAATAATTTTATCTGAGGGTGCTTTTGCTTTTGTTTGGGGGTGCTTAGCACCCTCAAGCACCCCCGTAGAACCGGGCTTGTCCTAACTAGTCAAATACAGTTGTCTGAGCAAAGAATTTCATATTGTTGAAATTTTAAGGCTTTGTAAGTTCCCAGCATGCATTGCAGCATGAATAAATTATCCAGTTACTGTTATAGGATTATTGTTTTTCTGTTTGCTGACTTCATTTAAACTTTTTTTGTTGTTGTTTTGTCATTATTGTTAGTTATTTGTTGTACTGTGACATAAAGATCTAATCTTTTTACTATTTGCTGATTGCCACCGTTCTTGAGGTTTGTCTATCTAGTTTTGAGACCTAGATACTTTCAACCACTTATATCTACTGCCTGGATATCTTAATTTTATAAAATGCTTTACAAACAAAGACAATGTTGTCTACATATTAGATTGAGTTATTAATGTTTTGTATGTTCAGATATTCATATAACGAAATATATACAAATTAATACCTAAATAGGGACATAGTAGTATACTTAAATTATGATATAAAGTTCACTTAAAGAAAACTTACAACTATACCTGCAGTATAAAACTACTAATCTAGTAGTTCACTGAAACTATACTTCAAAGTGTACTAAAATGCATAAAAAAGTATTTAATTAGTAAACTATCAGTATTCCTATTAGTTCACTTTTAGTATTCTTGCAGTACAAACTGAAAACCTAGATGTAAACTAGGTGTGTACTCAAAGTTTACTACCGTTATACTTAAAGTATACTTAAAAGTATACTTTTATATACTAGAAAGTGGGCCAATTTAGTCCCAAGGAGTATTAAAGTAGTACACTGAAAAGTATACTACTAGTATGCTGATATTTGTATACTTACTACATAAAGTATACTTAAAAATATACTTGAACTTTACTTAAGTATACTTAATAAAATAAACTTGAAGTATACTTCTTTTTGGTAAGGGTTCTCTACCCACTCCACCACCTTTTAGACTTACACCTCTTTTTACAATACTCTCTGGCAGTATACAGTAGCTTTGTTTACGGTGCAGAGCAGAATTTAAGTTGTTAATCACTGAAAATATTATCCAGATTATTTTCCCGATGCACTCCTTGAAGGTGCAGGAGCATCATCCAAACACACGTCACCAGAAACATGGCATGTCGCAATGTATCGTACCAGAGGCTCAAAATGACCGTATTTGGAAGAAAATCATCGTACATGAGTCAAAACGCACAGAATGCAGCTATTTATCTAGACCAACAACTTTTACCATGTCTACACCGGACACAAGCAGTGCGGCGTGGTGCGACAAAATAGCCTACTATAGAACTCATTATAATCGATGCTGTCTACACTGGATGCGGCACGACGTGACACAACACGGCAAAACCCGACAGTAAACTGATGCCTCGTTCTATGTACGAACTATTTATAACAAAGTTCAAATGACTTTTAACGATCACTGTTACGTCCAGTGTAGAGAGCCTTTAACTGTTGTGGAAGGTCCAAACTCCACCTCTTGAGTCGCTGTCATCTAAAGTCTGTGTGTTGCCAGATGTTGAGGGGATTCTTTTGCGGTACAGATTTGATGCCGTCGTGGACCGCATCATAGTGCTCGTTGAATTAAAAGCAGGACATCCTCCTGCATTCATAACACACTCTGAGGTGTGCACTAGCCCATTTAGAGTTGTCTGTATTAAGCCATTTTCATGTGTGACTATAGAAGTCCTTATTACAACTGCTATCATTTGAAGTGTCACAAAATTTTGAAATTATTGTACATTATGGGATTTTTTTTCATTATTGATCGTACATCGTACAGAGGTGAAAGTTTTCATACAAATACACTGCAGGTGAGAGCCAATGAGCGTTCGATTATCCTGCTGTAAAATGTTCAGGTTGCATATGTAACTATGGTTCCCTGAGAAGGGAAAGAGACACTGCATTCTCGCTATGGGGAATGCCTTCTGCATGACCCATGTCTGAAGCCTGCATTCAAAACGACAATAACATTGGCCGGCGACAGCCTATGATGTCACTTTCAGCTTGACTCGTCGCAACCACAGTATAAAAAGGCGTATAACATCATCCGCTTCTTCATCTGAAGCTTACATCTGAAGCATGGCGATGATGCTAAAGGACGCAGGGTCTCGTTCCCTTCTCAGGAAACCATGGTTACATACGTAACCTTTCGAGGGAACATCGAACTGCATCCTCTAGGGGTTGCAATGGGGAATGGTATACCCATGCTGCCATGCTGAGGGAAGTGCAAGTCAAGCACCAAGGCGAGCATTAAGTACCAGCTCCACCCACGGTGAGGGAACTGCCTCATTGACGTCCAGGCGGCTGACAGTGACCCATTCCATTTGGCCAAAGGCCTGAGCTGTAAACCCAAGAACTTACCTGTTAAAGGCTGGGCTGGTGGGGGCCTGACCCCCGGGCAGAGCTCAGGCTTGGAATCAGAAGCAAATAGATTCCTTTAAGGGGATATAGCTAGTCATCTAGGACAACATCAGGAGACAGCAGGCGGCCGATTTATCCAATGAAGTCACGTAGCTCAAAATGGAAAGCTCAGGCTCGATAAGGGGAGAGCCTTATTAACTGAGGCGAGAATTCAGCAACCGCAGGGTAGGTGCCTGGTTTGTAATTGGAGAGGAGGACCTACCCATTCTGCCCAAGGACGCTATGCTTCAGAGAACCCTGCTTTAGCAAGAGGAGCACTGCCATGTCCTGAGATGAATACCTGGAAGAGGGTATCAGAACGAGATCCAGCTTTGAGGGGGAATCGAACATGATTACAGAAATGAGTTTAAATGACTCATGTGACATAATGTGCACCAGCACCCTCAGCCTTCAGGTGAGCACGTAGGTTAGCCCTCCCAGGAAGGGGAGCCTTCTCAGGGCAACCAACAGTGGCGCTAGACCCAGCAGGTCCAATGCTTGAAGAGCTACTGCTCCAGCTCAGGAAAGGTTTCAGCGCAACACCTCTCACTCAAAACCTCCGGGAGGACAGTGAGGGCAATTCACTGTTTAACCATGAGGGCAGAGTGGAAATAGAAAGTGAAGCTGCTCTATGCTTCAGCAATAGAAGCTCCAACACAGGATAGGGCTAAATCTAGCTGTACATACTGCAACACAAGCCTAAAGCTGTTAACAAGCACTTTACCAACTCCATAGTTTAAAAAAAAGGATCGTGCTCACCCACTATGGCTCCCCTGCATGGTATATATCCACAGACACACTGGTAAGACTGATTCGATGACTAAGTCCGGACCATCAGTCTGGCAGTTCTACGTATCATAGAACATAACCAAGAACATCATAGGTCCAGTAGAGAGACTGCAGTGTGAGCACAGGTGGTTCCACTTATTTTCAGTCAGGTGGGGTAGATGGTAAATACAGGGAAATTATGGAGGGGAGATGAGGGCAGGTGTACAAACAATTGCAATGAAAATGTATTTAACAGTACTTTATTTTACTTTATTTTCAAAACCCATCTTTTTCTGATAAACAGACTTACATTATTAATCTGTTAATTATCTTAGCAAAGTTCTATCTCTGAAAAGGATAGGGGACCTCCAAGACCAACCCAAGGTCTGCACCAGTTGCACCACCCTAAGGACAGCACAGTCTAAGCCTTGCCAGTTGCCCCATTGTGCTTAGAACTGGCACCAAGTATAGTCAAAGCATTCTTACACCCAAGACTTGGTGATGTGCCTAATGCAAGCACTAGATACTTATGTCCACAGAATTGTGGAGAAAATCAGATCAAATTTTCTTCGAGTACCTTAAAAAGTGTCTCCTGCAACCAAGCAGACCATAAGCAAATGGATAGTCAAGGCTCTTTTTCTTGGTTATGAGACTTATGGACAACCTTCACCTCAGAGCTTACTCAACAAGAAGTGTGACGACCTCTAAAGCCTTATTGTCAAGGGTATGCCTTCAGCTCCTTCATGATGGCACATTCATAAGTGCCATTGCCAGCAGATTTGGTTTGAGAACAACAGAGAACCAGAACCAGGTGCATGACAATGCCTGGACTCATATGGCCAGAGTGTGTAGGCAGTCTCTGGATGATGAAAGCATTAATGCCATTGAATGGCCCTCACATTGCCCAGAACCTCTGAGACTTTATGTATCAAAACATCCAAAGCCACCAAGCAGCAACACAGACTGTCAAAGAGCTCACTCATGCCCTGATCCACGGCTGGCAGGAGATCTCCCAGTGGACCATCCGCTGTCTCATCAGGAGTATGCCTAAATGTTGTTGGGGTGCATACAGGCACACAGGGGCCATACACACTATTGACTTACATTATGAGAGTTGCTTTCATGAAATTCATGCAAATTTGATTAGCCTGTAGTTTACATTTTTTCAGGCCTCAGCTGGTTGGGTCAATATCACTGTAGGGTGCCTTTTGATGTCCTGTACATAAATAACTAATTTCCTATGATAACTTAACATAAAAATGACAGTAACACTTTATTTTATGGTTTCTTAACTAGTTGCTTATTAGCATGCATATTACTAGAATATAAACCATTTATTAGTACTAATTAAGCACATATTAATGCCTTACTCTACATAACCTTATTCTACATCACTAATCCTACCCAATACCTAAACTTAACAACTACCCTACTAACTATTAATAAGCAGCAAATTATGAATTTATTAAGGGAAAAGTCATAGTTAATGGTGTATAAGTGTTCCCTATTCTAAAGTGTTACCAAAATGACTATGAAAGGGTATGTTATATTAGGCTTATTTTCATAACAAGAGCATTACTTGGCTCTTTAGATACATTTTCTAGATTTGTTTTACGTTTTGTGTTGGAGGATGCATGTTATTTTGCTATGTCCCATGCACTGCTCTTTAAATTTGAATGAGAGTAGAATATAGTCAAATCAAATTTTTATTAAATGTTCTATTAATATTTTGTTAAATAAGAGATTACTCAATTTGAGTGTATTGACCATTTGGTAATAAAAACAATATTTTTATTTAATAAAAAATAAGAGTTTGTCCATGTCCCTTGAATGGTTGTCCACCCTGTCCTATTAGGGAATCCACCCCTTTAAGAAAAAGCCATCCCCTTTAGTGACATCTAAACAACAGATTTTTTGTCTCTCCAGTGGTGGGAATTTAAATGGCTCAGGTAAGTAAGTTGGTGACTTTTAAATTTACACATTTAAAAAAGAATTTGCTTGCTTGCTTTTCCTAAGCTTAACAGTCCATCCTGTCGGCATAAAACCGTTCCTATCAGAGTAATCATTGCAAGTGACTCGAGAATGGTGGAAAATGAAGAGACTGATCCTGTTCTACATGGTGGTTGTTTAGCCTTGATACATTCATTAGGTAACAAATTTTATATTTTAAAAGTTATTTTGTATTAATGTGTCAATATGAGGTCCAGTTACCAGTGTGACACTAAAACAGGTAGTAGTAATGGGTACTTTGTACTTAAGTACATGTCTGAGCTTCTACTTCTGTACTTTAACTTAAGTAAAAAAAGTGTAGTCAGTAATTCTACTTTTACCAGAGTATTTTTAAACATGAGTCTCTGTACTTCTGCTTGAGTGAAGGATGTGTCTATTTTTGCCATCTCTGCATCCAAGTATCACAGTTTTCTCCAAATAAGGAAAAAAACAAAACAAAACCCTGTTTAGGAAAAGGACATATACCTTTCAGAAAATATCATTTGCATTTTAATATTGCACTTAAAACGTATTTAACAGTAATATGTCAATGACAGGGTGGACATATCTTATGATTTATGCTTCGAATAATGGCCCATAATTATCTAAATGTGTGGGAGCTCAGCTAATATGTTTATATAGTTCTTCAGTGTTTACTATTTATGGCATGACATAGAGCAAATGGGAAATTAAGACCAAAATATTTGAGTATTGTGACAGTTGAAATGGTGATATGGTGATATTGCCCCGGTTGATGATTTTGGTTTCTACTGACTATTGTCACATAATTTCTTATCATTCACATCAATGTTATATTTAGATTTATATGTGTATATATAAACAAACTACAGTCATGTGAAAAAGTTAGGACACCCTACTGAATTCCATGGTTTTCCGTATCAGGACATCATTAAAACAAAATTGGTCCTTGGCCGCTCTTTAAATTTCGAAAATAAAACCTCAGATGAACAACAACACATGACAAATTGCACCGTATCATTATTTACTGAACAAAAATAAAGCCAAAATGGAAAAGCCATGTGTGACAAAGTTAGGACACCCTTACTGTTAACACTGGAATTAAGAGGGTAAATAACAGTCAAGCACTGCTAATCAAATACCTTAACTGATTAACTGATCATCAGCAAGTCTGAGTGCTTCTATAAATGCAAAAGCTTTGTCAGTTTGCTGGTCTGGAGCCTTCAGGTGTGTGTTAACACAATGCCAAGGAGGTAAGACATCAGCAATCATCTTAGAGAAGCAATTGTTGTTGCCACCAGTCTGAGAAGAGTAATACGGCCATTTCCAAACAATTTGAAGGTTATTCACAAGTGGAAGACATTTAAAACAGACACCTCTCCTTCCAGTAGTGGACGTCCCAGAAAATTCACCCCAAGATCAGACCGTGTAAAGCTCAGAGAAATGGCAGACAACCCAAGAACTACACCTCAGACTCTACAGGCCTCAGTTAACATGTTAAATGATAAAGTTCATGACAATACCATTAGAAAAATATGGGACAAAAATGGCATGTTTGGAAGGCTTGGCAGAAGAAACCTCTTCTATCTAAAAAAAAAAAAACATTGCAGCACAGTTTAGGTCTGCAAAGTTGCATCTGAACAAAACACAAGTCTTCTAGAATAATGTCCTTTGAACAGACAAGACCAAAGTGGAGATGTCTGGCCATAATGCACAGCGCCAAGTTTGGTGAAAACCTAAAGAGCATATCAGCACAAACACCTCATACCAAAAGACAAGCATGCTGGAGAAGGGCTGATCATTTTGGGCTTGTTTTATAGCCACAGGACCTGGGCACCTCACAGTCATTGAGTTGGCCATGAGCTCCTCTGTATATCAAAGTATTCTAGAGTCAAATGCAAGGGCATCTGTCCGACATCTGAAGTTGGGCCAAAATTGGGTCATGCAACAGGACAATAATCCCAAGCACACCAGCAAATCTACAACAGAATGGCTGAAAAGAAAAGAATCAAGGTGTTGCAATAGCCCAGTCCAAGTCCAGAGGTCATCCTGACTCAAATGCTATAGTGAGAGCTGTGCATAAGCAAATGCCCACAAACCTCAATAAAGTGGAGCAACGTTGAAAAGAAGAGTGGTCCAAATTCCTCCAGAACAATGTGAGAGACTGATAAAGTCACACAGAAAAATGAATGCTTCAAGTTATTGCTGCTACAGGCAATTGACTCATAGGGTGTCCTAACTTTGTCACACATGGCCTTTCCCTCTTGGCTGTATTTTTCTTAAATAAATAATGACACAGTGTGATATGTCATGTGATTATGTTTATCTAAGGATTTATTTTCCAAATTGTAAGACCTGCCAAGGACCAGATAATTTTTATTATGTCCTGATACAGAAAACCATGAAATTTAATAGGGTGTCCGAACTTTTTCACATGACTGTATTTAAAAAATAAACCATAAAATGAGGAGTGTCATAGACATGGAATATCAATTTACCTTTTTTGGTAACACTTTAGATTAGGGAACACATATTCACTATTAACAGAGTTTTCCCATAAACTCCTAATTTGCTGATTATTAATAGTTAGTAAGATAGTTGTTAAATTTAGGTATTGGTCAGGTTAAGGGATCTAGAATATGATCTTGAAGAATTAGGCATTATTATGTGCCAAATAAGTACTAATAAACAGCCAATATGCTAGTAATGTGCATGTTAATAAGCAATAATTTAATAAGCAACTAGTCCAACCAGCCCAGTAGTACATGTTTCACATTAACAAATCTGATACACTAGAGATGACAAGACACTGATCAACCTCAGGGAAATAGTACTCCATCATTTGCTGAACATCACAAGCATCTTCAACAGCTCACACACACTGGGATTGTGTCTTACACACTGAATAATGTGAATCAGGCCAGATTGTGTACAATCTCTTTTATGAGGTTTATTACAGCAGCTCTTGTAAGAGTCAGTGCCAACTCGTACTGCATTACCCTCCCACACTGATGCCATTCATCTGCATATTACACAAGCCACTCACAACTGCACAGACAAATAGTGTACAAATAACTTGGAGATCTATCCCTGACAGATGTTACATTCACCTGAAATTGAAATTACATTTACATTTATGGATTTTGAAGATGATTTTAAACAAATTACTTATATAAACAGAGAAGTAAAACAAATAAAACAAACAAACAAAAAACATTACAAGAACATAACTCCAAAAAGTGAATGAGTGGCTCACATTAAAAGGTTATTTTAAAATAGCACACACACATACACACACACACACACACACACACACACACGTTAGGTTTCCTCTCAAGGGAACTTTGTTGCTGTGTCATGGCCTTGATGCTTTGGGAATGTCTTTAGCATGTGCCAATGTGCCAAACACATGCCAGTTCCATTGGCAACAGACAAAGATGGGTCATTCTGTGTAATACGTCACTATGTCAATATAATGGCACCAGCAAACAATGTTTCAAGCACTGCTGGGGAAAGTTACATTTAAAAGTAATGCATTACAATATTGAGTTACTCCCTAAAAAAGTAACTAAATGCATTACTTATTTACTAAGTTGTGTTAACCATGTTACCACCATGCCTTCAATACATTTCCAGTAATGATGCACATAAATTCTGTGCAACATGTTTATGGAGCATACTCTCGAGGAAGCTAATAGAAAAAAAAAAAAAAATAATGCAGAACATTATTATTCTTCATGCCTAAGAGTGGCAGTCCCATTATATGGACTACTGAATTCATTATATGATCAACTCTGTTGGCCTGGATGCTCATGCTCTATAGTAATGCATATGGTAATTATGTTCTCTTGGCAACTGTCTCTGAGACAGTTTGCATGAAAGTGATTGTTGACTATTTTATTATGATTAAAAATCATTATGCATTTTAATTTCCATTCTTATTTATTTATTTATTTATTTTTAAACGTGGTGTCACATCTAGTCTGGATTTGTTAGTTTTGTGAACACAGTGATTTGGAATGTTCTTCAAATAACCTATGCAAAGATCTGTTGCATGAAAGATCCAGTGCATGACAGACTGCAGTCCAAAGACAATTGCTCAAGTACTGTCTCCACAGTTATAATTTAAACAGTGATTTTAAAGAGCATGACTTGTAATTGTATTAAAAGATCTTTTAAATTAATAAAATTGTAAAAGGTGATTTTTTTTTCAAAATATGTGTTGCAAATAATTATTTTGACTTTCTCAAGCTTGCAGTAACAGTTGTAGTCTGACATACCCAGACCATAGTCCACATTATACTAAGCAAGTGTGAGAAATACAGACCATGTGACTAATAAGATAACATGTTGATTTATGTATTGGGAGGAGTAACATAGCAACACCCCGAGCGAAGATAATGTCTAATTGATCAAGACACCATTTTTCTGGCTGACTCAGGAAGTTAGATTATGCTTTGTTAGCAACTTATTAACCATAAATAATTCTCACTAGTGATAACTTTATATATTGAATAGTTTGTTATTAAAATGTTACCAAGGTTTAAAAGGGGGAATTGAATGAAAATGAAGACAAGCCTCCTTTTGTACTGTCTTACTTCATTAAAAATGCATATTTGATCAGATGAATGTGTGAGGTGTGGATCTGTTTGACAAATACACTTGGATGTCTCTGGAAACATGCAGCTGGCCATATTTTATCTTAGAGAAGGGTGCATTTCATATTTAATTTTCCATGTTGCTGTTTTTGCCTTGGTTTCTTTCTTTTCTTTTTTATCTTAGTGTCTTTCTCTCTCTCTCTGTCACGCACATAAGCGCCTAAAGCGTAGCGACGTCCTCTGTATGCGCAAGGACAATAACTTCCTGCGGCTGTGATTAATTTTCACCAGCTGACTCTAATCAGCATGTAATTAATAGCTGGTGTGGTGGTGTACAGAAGCAACAGTGGCATTAATCTGGACTCAAGTTCTTCGGATATTCTCTCTCTTTCATAGAACTCAAAATGTGGGGACTGAAGAAAAAAAAAATCAGTCATTACTGACAAAAAAACTATGTTATAGATCTCTTGGGGATACCAATATAACAAATAAAAAGACCCTGTCTTCACAAAAGTAAATAACGTGTACCTGCATAGAAGGTCTGCAGTGTAAAGTGTAAACATGCAGTTGTTACCCTAGGCCTGATTTTTACCTGATGTGACCCTTATAAATGACTCTAGTAGGTATATGCTAATTTGGTCATGTTAAATAATGTTTTCACCTTGATTAAAACCAATACATTTAATTGGTTTTAGGTTACCTGAAAACACACTTTTTTTTAAACCATATCCTGGACTACATTTGGCTGTTAATTCTCTATTATTATTAAATTCGCACATAGATTAGCAAATGTTTTTAATTCTGCAAAGAAATCCTTCCCTCCTTACAGTACTGTCAGCTTGTCTTCATAAGAGAGAAACTTTTCATCGAAGCATGACACATCCTGCTCTGCCAGGGGTTATGAATATTTCACATTAACAGAAAAGCTTATTTTTCTTCTCTACACCGAGTTTCTGGTTAACAGACCATGAGATATAACCAAATGAAAGATTTGCCTTTCTGGTTTTGTAACTGTATCGTAAATGTTTCATTTTCACAACTTGTGAACCTTTAATTCATAGGTAACCTATGTGTGTTTATATGGCATAACAGATAATAGATGTCATTCTTTTGAGAAAATTTTTTTGGACAGCCAATGATAATGTTGGATATAGGTCCCAAAAAGTAGTTGTACAGTATGCTCAAGTCACTTAAAATGTATAAATATTATGGTACTGTTAAATCAAGTAGCATCTGCAAACAAATGACACTAGAAGTCTTTTCTGAACAAGCCTTACCTTACTCCAAGCCTTACAAGCTATTTTCCAGTTATTGTACATTTATGCAAGTGGTGTCAAGATGAGTAACCACAGGTGTAGTTCATCACATTAACTATGGATATGTTCCACAAACACAAGTGTCTTCATACTGAACAGAATTGTTTTATAATTTAAAAACTAACAAACATACAGATTTTGTTGTAATAACAGTCATATATTTTTAACTGTGGCATAAGGACTTATTAATTTTGGAGGGCCACTGAATACAGTAAATCCTTTGTTTCTCTATAGCAATCATTTAGTGTAAACATTCACTTTCAAAATATTAATTGTATAAGCAATGGGTATACATACATACATACATTTATATATATAATCTGTACATCTATACATTTATATATCCAGTTATGTTTAATTTAAATGGCCAAATAACAGGACCTTTCCTTGGTGTTTTAATGAAGACATACAATACAAAGACCAATAATACAATCTCTCAGTTAAGTGGAGTCTGTGGAATTGCGTGTGATAGAATCCTGGAAAATTCAATCAGTTTGTTTCCTCTAAATCATTCTGATGCATCGCACAAATGCTTCATTAAAAAACACTCGTTTCAAGCTTTGTGCATTATTGTTTTTACCTCTGCATTCATAGTGACTGCAATAATCAAAGAAGATGTTGCATTAGGGCCTGAAAAATGGCAGTCATGGCTGTGAATGTGGTCAGATGTGTTATTTCAGCCAGACAGAATTAATGGACATTCATGCATGAGCGCCCAACTGAAGAACAAGAGAAGAATGAGGTGTATTAAACCAAAGAAGTCATGCACACCAGTGGAGACACTTTTTAGTTCACCGTTAGGAGCTCTGTCATGCATACTTGTTTCAACAAGTTATTCCATTTTAAATGTCAGTTCTCTGGTTCTGGTTCTTCAGGAGTAGCTCTCAGTAGACAGCATAGTTCTCAGCACATTTATGCTTTCATCTTTATATTTGTAAAGACCTACAAATATCGTTATGCATTTCAACTGCAAGATGCATGACGTTGCACTGGATAATAAAAAATATTTGCAAAAGGATTGTTTGAAAACCTGAAACTTGATGTTTCCTATTGACACAAAAAAGTTTTGCTTTTTTTCTGCATTGCCAGCTTCTTGTACCAGTAATACATCTAAATTAAACCTAATCCACACTCTGCCACATACATTCGGTTGTTAAAATATATGAATCAAGTCGTAAATTAATATCCACACAACTTGTCTACCCTGCTTTGCAGCGCAATACATCTTCTTAGGACATGATTTAGTTACGTAAGCAAATTGACAGGTAATCCATCGTGGTTGTCCTTGTTGTCACCTTTAGGGTCATGTTTGATTGCTGGAGAGCAAATGGACATTCTCACAGTTACAAAGTAAAGGAAATGGAAAACCAGCTGGGTAAGTCTCTCAATATGAATGATCTTTACCATACATGACAACCTGTTTAGGCCACTGTATACGGGTGTATATCTGTGTGTAAGAAAAAGTGAAGAGGACGTAGAAGATCTTGATGACGATGTTTATTGCAGCATAGCAGTGGCAAAGTACATGTTGTACCTTGGGTTCAACGGAGTCGGAATGAACCCAGAACCTCCTTAGCTCAAACCTTTTATACAGTTAAAGTTTACTACCCTTAATGTAAATGAAGTTGCTCCTTTCATAACAGCTGTGGTCTGTATGTTAATCATGTTCTAACACCTCTTTGTCTGAGATGGTTCTCAGTGTCCCACACCCTCTTCCATGCTACAGTGGGCCACCATTTGCTCAGGATGTAATCATCCTAAATGGTCTAGAAACAACATAACTGTTGACTTTCTTCTTCTCTATAATAATTAAGCCATATTGTGAAATGAGCATGATTAAACATATATTGTGGAGTGGAATCTGGGTCGAGGCAGACTATAATTTCTTACAGTCCCCTCTTTGATGCTCTTGGCCCGGAAGAAGCATCACATCCACTCCCTTATACAGATTACACCTCCCTTCCTGGGTAGGCGCCCAGTGGCGGTGAAGCCCTGGCTTAGGTTGTTCCCTTATGGCCATCGGAGAATCTTACCCGTCTTTGGGTCAACACCTCATGCACACTGGTTATTGCTCCATCCAATTAGGCAAAATTACCATAGACTTTTTCTAAAATTTAGCAAAAAGACGTACAAGCGTTTTCTTGGGTTTGGGAGAGGAGCACTTGAGAACCATAACAGCAAAAGGAATTATGCAAACATACTAAACATTATGACAGTACAAACATAGGCAAAAGCCTAAGGAGCAAAAACATCCATCAATACCATAAAGTGTGTGTGTGTTTTTGCGTGTGTGTGTCTGTGTGTATGCGTGTTTTCTTTCACACACGTTCTGTCCCTTTTATCAATGTGAACATCCTTTGTCCACATGTGTGCATTCATTAGACCATAATATTTTTTTTCTGCATTCGAGTATTCATATATTTGTCTTTCTAATGTCATGTGCTTTGTGTCCGTTCTCTCAGTGTGGACGTCCTTTATCCACATATGTGCCTTCAGCAGACAATAATATATATTTTTTTTGCATTTGTGTATGCATATATTTGTCTTTCTAGTGTCATGTGAGTTTGTGTCTTTGTGCATTTCTTTGTGTGGGTATGTCCTTTGCCCACTTGTTTTCCATCTTGGTGATAAGACCATATAAGTCCATAGTCTCTAAAAATCGTGATCTCTTTGTGTTTCCCTTATCTGTTGTCCATTCTTTTCACATTGGATTGCAAGTCCTCAGAAAGAAGCAGTCACTGGTGTTGATGCAGTCTGTGCAGTTCTCTCAAGTCCATCCATGCCATGGTAAATCTCAGGATTTCTAGATCTTTTAGGCTGGGAGTTCTGGATCTTGCAGGTCTGGAAATCTCTTGATTTTCTTGGTCACAGTGATCACCCTGTTCTTTACGAAGTCCTTTTTCTTGTGGAAGTCTTCTGGCTCCACTGGTTCTACTGGAAATCTCTTGATTTTCTAGGTCATGGCGATCACTCTGTAATTTAAGAAGACCTTTTCTTGTGGAAGTCTTCTGGCCCCACTGGTTCTGCTGGCCTTCTTGTCCTTCGGATGACCGGATCATTTTTCTCCAGGAGGTTACAACTTTCCAACAAACATCTCAATGCTTATACCTGAAACAAGATCACAAAGAAGAGGTTGCCCCCCTTTCCCCCACAAGAATCTTTTCACATTCAAATCATCAGTGTTACAGAAATTTAATTACAAAATGCAATTAAATCATTTCAGACTATCATCAGAAATTATATTTAAATAACAGTGCCATTAACACATTTCTCATACATTATGAAGAATCACCCCCCTTTTGATAGTAAACATATTTTCTCAAATATGGTACTATCATAAAAAAAAAAAAAAAAATCTCCAATTCACATCAGCATCTGCTTGTGACTGGACAACAGTCATGTTCATGCAGTGCTGTGTCTGGCAAGGTGTGAATGGCCTCTTCCTTATTTCCTTTCAACAATGCCAACTGGGTTTCTAAATTGCCTATCTTCTTAAGCAAATCATGATAGCCCATCTTTCTTTTGTGTGAAAAGTGACACTGTCTTGCCTTGTGTCCCATCCTTCCACAAGCAAAACAAACAACTTTCTGACCTTTCTCCAAACAATGTCTTGCTATGTGACCATATTTTCCACATGCATGACAGACAAACCTTTGATGAGGTCTCTCACGGTCTTGACAATGTCTAGCAATGTGACCAGCTTTTCCACATGCATAACAAAGAGTAACACCTTCTGAATTTACTCTGTCAAATCTCCTTGGTCTCTGATAGAAACGACCAGATAATCTAGAACATTCTCTCCTGCCAAAGGCAGCAACTGGTTGTCTAGATTCTGCAGCTTTCCTTTGACTATTTGCATTGAAATACTGTGTCATTTTGGAAATGATTTGCTCGTATGGTGCATTTACATCTACATGAAGAGCAATGGCTTCTTGCATGTGTGAACTGCTCTGTGCAATTAATGCAGACTTATACATGAGGTTTTGTTTAGTTGCATTTGGCAAACCACTGTAACAGCTAAACATTTCCCACAACCTGGATGCAAATGTTAGAGGATGCTCTCCAGGTTCCATTGTCACCTCAGTTATCTTTCTCAAATTAACCAAATCAGTCCCAACAAGTCTAAGTAGAGCTTCTCTCCTTGCCCCTTTGTCTGCTCTTTTGTCGCGAACTTCCTGTGAGAGAGCACTAGTTAATGAGCGAGGAATGGAGATCGTGAGAAGTCTACAAGCATCTTCATCTGACACACTATAAGTCTCCACTATATTTTCCAGTTTTGACAAGAACTCTACAGGATCCATATTATCAGGGTCAAAAGTACCCACTGCCGTAACAAGACTTTGAAAGTCCATAAAAGACAGCTGTCTAACAGCTTGGCCATTTTCAGTTCTTTGATCAAGAACCCTCTCATTTCCCTTTCCATTCTGTCTTGTTCGCACTGGTGCTATTGGGAATCTAGCTGTGCAGTCAGAATATTGAGTACTGAATGACTCAAAATCTCTTTCCCAACTCTCATCTTCCTGCAAATCTAACATTTCTGGAATTGGGTTACACAGTGTGACCCCTAATGGAGTCTTACTGCTGTGTTCCTTAGATGAGCCATTGTTTATCATAAACTGACAAGCAACTTTTGCTTCCTCCAACTCATTGGACAATGCTTCTACAGAGGATATAAGCATGTTATTGTTAGTTCTCAGACGTGTGATCTCACTCTGCATCCTAATGTTTTCTTCTTTCCATATTGTTTCACTTGCATGGTACTTTTTAGTAGATATTATTCCAACACTAAGTCGTTCAATTTCAGACTCTAACTCATCTACTCTCCTTCTAGTTACTTTGTACGATGCAAGAACAGCTTGAAGTGCATTGGCAATGTTTCCTTTTTTGTTCTTGGGCATTTTTGGATAGTTTTCAAATTTAGAGATAGCCCATTCATATGGTTTATCAACAATCTTCTCTATCCCATCAAACATTCCTTGAGTGCCGTGTTTAGCGATGTACTTAACAATCATTTCTTCCATTTTAAAAATCGTATTAAATTGTCTTCAGCAATTCAATAGGCTTTATTCCTTCACTGACTGAACATTATCTAGTTACTTTTAAGATACCTGTTAGTCTATTTATTCACAGCTCCTTTGCTTTGGACGCAAATGAATAAAACAGCCACACTACATCAGCTTCTAAACACAATTTTTACTTCTTCGGACATGGCCACATTCCATCGGGCCTTACACTTTACTACACCAAACTGTTAAAAATATAACACTATCACATTACGTCAGACAAAACCACACTACTTCGGGTTTTAGGTTGTATTTTTAAAACAGTTTACTTAGCCACAGTACGTCGGGCAAATCAACGCTGCTTTTTGGGATTTAAACTTCACAGAGTCACAGTGCGTCAGACTCACTACACTAAAACACACAACAGTTATGAAATAATTCTGTGACCACACTGCGTCGGGTCGTTTCAGTTACATTAGAAATTCATCAGAATTATCACAACAACTCACTTCGTTTCAATTACGTTAGAAACTTACACATCTGTTTCAGTTACTTTAGAAACAATAGCTCTAATACAACACTGCGTCGGGCTGATTCAATTACTTTAGAATCTTAACAGAATTATAACAGACCAACAACAAGTTTCAGTTACTTTAGAAACTTTGACTTAAGCACTTTGCTTCAGTTACTTTAGAAACAACAATTCCAATACAAATCTGCAACCACACTGCATCGGGCTGATTCAGTTTCGTTAGAATCTTAAACAGAATTTGTACAGAATAGGCTTAAGAACTTCTCCTGCTAATACTGACTAAACCAAATTCTCTTCTGTCCTTAAAATTTTCTTTTCTAGATTTTTTTAAACGAGGGTGTTTCCTTGACAAAAATGAGCAAAAAGAAAGAAACTGCTTTTCTTACCTTTCCTTGCTTTTATTCTTTTGGAAAATCCTCGTTGGGTGGCTCGCCAGTGTAAGAAAAAGTGAAGAGGACGTAGAAGATCTTGATGACGATGTTTATTGCAGCATAGCAGTGGCAAAGTACATGTTGTACCTTGGGTTCAACGGAGTCGGAATGAACCCAGAACCTCCTTAGCTCAAACCTTTTATACAGTTAAAGTTTACTACCCTTAATGTAAATGAAGTTGCTCCTTTCATAACAGCTGTGGTCTGTATGTTAATCATGTTCTAACACCTCTTTGTCTGAGATGGTTCTCAGTGTCCCACACCCTCTTCCATGCTACAGTGGGCCACCATTTGCTCAGGATGTAATCATCCTAAATGGTCTAGAAACAACATAACTGTTGACTTTCTTCTTCTCTATAATAATTAAGCCATATTGTGAAATGAGCATGATTAAACATATATTGTGGAGTGGAATCTGGGTCGAGGCAGACTATAATTTCTTACATGTGTGTGTACAATCAGATACAGTTTGGAGGCAAAACTGGCTAACAAAACCTTCATTATGAAACATTCTGATTTGGAAAAACTAACTCAGCATACAGTTAACGAGTGTTAAAATTTTACCTGAAATAAGACAAGTGATTTCTACACAAGGAAAAAACTATAATGGGGTTATAAATTATTATATGAATTATTGCACAACAATTGTATGAATGCTTTTCAAGAGCACTTGACCTTTCAAAACATTTGCACTTGGTTGGTTACAGCACCAATTGGGGCATAAAGGCAGATGATTTTCTGTCTAATGCAGTACTGGTTTAAACTATATTTTTTGCCAATTATTTTTACTCCTCTCTTCGCATTCTCTGCATTTTCGTTTGACAGACTGGACCCTGCATTTCATCTAACAAAAATAGAACTAACTTCCTCACTTGGGTATTCACTCTGGCTGGCATTTTTTCAGAGTATGTTAAGAAAATATTTTTTTAGGCAGTAGCTTAGGAGTGCATGAGTCAATTTCAAACAATCCCACTATGAGGTTTTAAAAGGATTACCCCTAATTATCTCTAATTATTTTGGAAACATGAAAAAATCATGATATAGGCCTAGATCATTAATTTTGCTTTAGGTTAGGGGGCCTATAAACAGAGTTTTATAATTAATACACATGAGAGGTATATTATACCAAGATGCTTGCTACCATAGTTAAATGTTTACATTGCTTTGGAAAAAAAAGGAAAAAAAAAAAAAAAAAGAAAAAAAAAAGTTTAATTTGTTGTTGAACTGGGATAAGAAATAAAACAATAAAATTAAAATTAATCGTAAAATGTCTAGTTAATGTATTAAATAGGATTGACAATTAAATAGCAATTGTTTTACCTGCCTGGTGATAATATATCTAAATAAAATAGTCAGATAACATAAAATTTTATTTGCTCAGGAGTTTTTCACAATACAGTAAAAGCAGCTTTAAAGAAAATCATCCCTTATTAAGTAAGCAAAGGGTGACTGTAGTGAGGGAAAAAAGATTAGGTGTTTAGGTGAACCTTGAGTGGACCCAAATTCAGCAAGGGAAGTTGTCCAACTCTGATAAGGCACACATTACAATAAATGTACAGATATCAACCAACTGGCTGGCTGGTAAAAGGCTATAGTTGCTTAGCATTACCTCCGTACATTAATTTATAGTATGTAAACTCCATCCTCAAAGCAGGTCAAGTAGTGGAAGCATGGAAGCAGTGGTCAGAAAAGCATTCCTGTCTGGTTGGTGGGGGCTGTGCCAGTCCAATCAAAAATCTTGTGTTTCCCTTGTTTAAAGCTATACCATTTCTGATTTTTTTCTAATTGCCACTGCCACTGACATCCTGTAAAACAGATTCACCTATGACCAGGATGCTTTCAGTAGGGTTCCTAGTGGATGACACTAAAGACATTTTGCCTCTGCAAGTTTTTTTATTATTGATTGATTGATTGTGAAATAAAAATGAACATGAAAGTTGTGAAATGTAAAGGACAAAACAAAACTAACAAAAACTACCTCTTAGGAGAATACACGTTTCAGACAACAGAATGATGAACCACCCAGGCTGGACTCCAGTACAATGGCAGTCTCTTTATCCTGGCATTCACGTAACACACTATCATATTTCTATAATTCAAATCCGTTGAAGGGGTCATCAGATGCCCATTTTCCAGACGTTGATATAATTCTTTAGGGTATTAATGAGAAGTCCATAACATACTTTGGCTAAAATTTCTCAGTGATAGTGTAAAAAACACCCTTTTTACCTTGTCAAAATCAGCCCTTTTTAGAGCAAGCCATTCTGTTGTATGTTCCTTGAAATGCTAATGAGCTCTGCTCACCTGCCCTCTCTTCTGTGGTGTGATGAGAAAATGTGATGCATTTAGCCGCAAAACTTGCTAACTAGCACATTATTAAAAAAGGCGATTTGCAAATATGCATTAAAAACCCTTATACTTGCTTCTGCTGTAGGTGAAGCTGGATCACGAATGATTTGCATGAACATAGACGCATTTATGTAGATCACCGGCCACATTTCTTTCAAAAGAAAGTAATGCTGCATCTTCACAGCTCAGATGTCGGGAGTAAATGATGACTGCTATGTTCATTACTACTTTCAACAACAGAACACCTCAATCGCTCAATCAGAGACATTATTGTCTTCCCCTGCACCGGAATCGACACAATGGTGTTCGGACTATTCTCAACTCACTCATTTAGGGTGGGCCTAAGGTAAGACGGTCATGTTAACCAACTATCGTGGGAGCGGCCTTGGTTGGTGTGACGTCACACTGACAATAAGCTGAGAATGACCTGATTTGAAAAAGGGGATTTTACTTATAAAGATTAAAAAAATACCACTGGGTGGATTTTTATTATTTTATTATTTCATTATAGGGTGGTTGTGTATACACACTGCCAACACACATTTATGTTCAAACAACATGTAAAAGTGAGTTTTGCATCTGATGACCCCTTTAAAGGATTGTTAGGCTGCATTAATTAGGCCAACTGGAATCAGCAACACTTCCCACAACACCCAATAAACTTAATTCTATTCCGAGATCACTGTAGCCACCTGGATCCAGTCCGTATACAAGACAGGTTTGTTATAACAGTTTATCCACACTTTAAAAACAAAAGAAACAACCTTATAATTCATCCTTAGCCACATGCATGCTTCTGACAAATTAATAAATACAACATTAAAATATAGGCTTAGGATAGGGCTATTTAGTGAGATGCCAAGGCCTTCACTTTGGTGCGGTGCCACAGAGGCATATATGATAGGCTTGTGGCCCTGTCACATGCCAAAGTGTGATGAATGAGCTATCTATAGGTGCGGATAAGCCGATCTGTCCTCCTGATGGGGTCTGCACATTGTCATGTTAGCAGCTATCTGCTTATTCCCTGACAAACCAAGCCTGTCGGGAGTGAGAAGCTATTAATTTGGTATTGCCTCTATAACATGAGGTTCTCTGCGGCTCCAGCTACACTCAAGGTACTTATTTTAAGTCAAGTCACCTTTATTTATATAATGCTTCACACAATACAGATTTTTTTTTTCAAAGCAGCTTTACAGAGATAAACAAGAAATAGTGATTAAGTGATGCAAACAAAATTCAGTTCTATTGTAAAGCTGCACTAAAAAGACAACGGCCATTAATTAGTTTAAATCAGCTCATTGTTGATTCAGTTCAGTTCAATAACTGTAAAAAAGCCATCAATTGTGAAATAAATTTAATTAATCTATAAAGCATCTCTGGAAAAACAGTGAGTGATGTCATCATACAGGGATGCATTTCCCATACAACAAAGTAACTTGCTGATCAACTACCATAGTATGATGCATTGTTGTGGAAACAAACTAGCTAGTTACAACCGTTTCCTGAACACAGTCACATCTCTGTCATTTAAACCACATTAGTTCAACAATATAGGGCCATTGTTAATGACGTCACACGGATGTAGTGGAGTAATAACTTCTGCTATTTAACTGATTAGCAATCTCTAAGATGTTGCTGTATTGAAAATGGCACCTTTTTTTGATGGCACCTTCATTTGATGTTTGATTAATCGCGGTCTCACTTAGGAGTCCCAATCAACTCTAAACATTAGAAGAAAAGTCCAATGAGAACCGAGTGGAATTTGCATGACAGGCCACTCCCTATTCATATGGGTATATAAGATGGCGGCGTGCCGAAGTTTGTGGTGAGGTTTGTGCTGAGGATGCATCCTGGCATTCAGCGCAGTTCAAGGTTGTGGCATGAGGGATGTAACGTCTCCGTTCCCTTCTTCAGGAAACAAGGGTTACATATGTAATCAAGACGTTCCCTTTCAGTCAGTCACGTTCGATGTTATGTTGATTGACATTAGGAGACATTCTTACAGAAAATGTCACAACCTGAACTGTGTTATGTAAATTGAGGATGCAAATGCTGACAGGAAACGTGTCAGAACAAACTTATCTCAATTCGTAACCTTCCCAACGTTGTGTGAAAAACTTGGAAAAATGAAGTAAAATCAAGGAGGACCACTGTGGAAGACCTACCGTTGCAGAATCTGAGACATCAATGCCAGGTGATGGCAGTAACAGACTTCTCCACAAGTCTGCAACTGCGGTGCAATGGAGGATCCAGAGTTCACCAACGGGAACAACTGGGAATAAAGCACACATATCCAACTAAGGAATGGCACTGAATGCCGAACACCGAGCCAAACACCCGCTAATTACCTGCTATTACCCAACACATGGAGCAGGACATAGGCTCCACCCGAATATTATAGAATCTTGCAAAGGTGTTAGGTGTCGTCCAGCCCGCAGCTCTGCAAATGTCTGCAAGACAGGTGCCTAACCAGGCTGGAGTCTCAAGGTAATGTGAGAATTAGTCAGATCAAACTGAAAGCACACTTCATTGACCGAGAATGCCTGCAGGTCCCCCACCCTCTTGATGGAAGTGGGTGCGATCAGGAGCGAAGTCTTAAAAGACAGATGTTTCAGCTCAGCTGAATCAAGTGGCTCAAAGAGGGCTCTCCATACTCCTGACAGAACTACGGAGAGATCCCAAGAGGGGATGAGGTGCGACCTTTAGTCTCCTCGCACCTCTGACAATCAGGTGATGCTTTCTCAGGGATGAACCATCCATTGCATCATGGTGAGCCATGATGGCAGCGACATACACCTTCAAAGTACTCGGCTTAACACCTACAAAGCCTCTGCTCCAGCTTCTTCTGCAAGAAGGAAAGCACCACACCAACTGAGCATCTCTGAGGGTCCTCTTGGCGAGAAGAACACCACTCAACAAACAGACCCCATTTTAAGGGTAGGCCTGCCTCATAGACGGGGCTCTAGCTTGAGTGATAGTTTCTATTACGGCCTGAGAAAGGCCAGAGAGGTCTACTGTGTCCCGCCAGAAGCCAGACATGCAGGTTCCATAGATTGCGTTGCAGGTGCCAGTTCATGCCCATCCCCTGAGAAAGAAGGTCCTTCCTCAGGGGAATCCTCCAGGGAGGGGCTGTCGCGAGAAACATGAGGTTGGCAAACCAGGTCCGGGTGGCCCAAAACGACCCAACCAACAGAACCTGCTCCTCGTCCTCCCTGACCTTACACAGGGTCTGTACAAGGAGGCTAATTGGCAGGAAGGCATTCTTGCGTAAACCCCGGGGCCAGCTGTGCCGAGGGGGGCCTCAGTCAGGGAATAGAACAGCTGGCAGTGGGAGGACTCTTGGGAAGTGTACAGGTCCACCTGGGCTTCCCTGAATCGATTTCAAATGAGCTGGACAACCTGAAGATGGAGTCTCCATGTCACACCTAGGGTCCTAACTGATGATGAAGAATTTACAGCCATCAAGTATTAGATGGTGTTTTAGGTTATTACATGCAGAGGTTTTAGGTCCGATAATTAACACCTCTGTTTTCTCAGAATTTAACATCAAGAAATTACTGGTCATCCAGTTTTTTACATCAGCTATGCATTTCAGTAGTTTTGCAAATTGGTATGTTTTGCCTGGCCGCAAAGAAATATAGAGCTGAGTATCATCAACATAACAGTGAAAGCTAACACCATGTTCCCTGATGATATCTCCCAAGGGTAACATGTAAAGTGTAAAAAGTAATGGCCCTAGTACTGAACCTTGAAGTACTCCATACTTGTGACTTGTGACTGAATTTGTAACTCTAATGAGAGCAGTCTCAGTACTATGATATGGTCTAAATCCTGACTGGAAATCCTCACAGATACCATTTTTCTCTAAGAAGGAACATAATTGTGAGGATAGTATACCTTTTGTAGTATCTTTGACAGAAAAAGGAGATTCAAGATCGGTCTATAATTAATTAATTTGTTTTTTTTTTTTTTTTTTGTTTTTTTAATGAAAGGCTTAATAACAGCCAGCCAGTCTTAAGCACCATTACTTCAAATGAGTTATACTTGAAACCTGACCGCTGAGGTAATAAGCTTTATTATTTGTTTCTCTGTATTACATCTGTTTTTATTTGTTGAACATCAATTAAATTGTTACTCTTAAATGAGTTTGGATGTTTTTTGTATTTTCTAGTTCTGGGAACAGACACAGTCACTATAGTATGATATCTAGGTGAAAGAGTCTCTGTGTGCTGAGAATTAACTGATTTCTGTAACTTGAGGCGGCCAGCAGACAGTTGGTTTAGCCAGTCTGTCTGCTTCCTGACCTGGGGCCCAGTTAGTCAAGTGCAAACTCTAAGACTATGTGCCATATTTCTAGAGAGAAGAGCGGCACCTCTTCCATCTCTTTTTAACAGGTCAGGTCTTCCCAAAAAACTCATCCAATTATCTATGAAACCTATGTTATTCTGCAGGCACCACTTAGACATCCAGTCACTGAGTGACGACAGTCTGTTATATATCTTGTCACCACGGTAAGTAGGGAGGAGGCTAGAGCATATTACAATGTCCGACATCGTACTTGCAAGTTCATACACCTCTTTAACATTATTTTTAGTGATCTCCGTCTGGTGAAGTCGAACATCATTACTGCCAATGTGAATAACAATCTTACTGAATTTACTTTTAGCATTAGCCATCACTTTTTAAATTTGCCAAGATGTGAGGTGCTCTGGCTCCCGGTAAACATTGGACTATGGTGGCTGGTGTTTCTATCCATACAATAGAATCACCAATAACTAGAGCACTTTCATCAGGTTTCTCAGTGGGTGTGTCACTGAGTGGGGAGAACCTGTTTGATGTTCTGATCGGAACGGAAGAGCGGTGTTTTGACCCATGACTATGCCTCCTCCCCAGTGTGGAGGCATATGGAGTTTTTCATAGTTGAAAAGATTTTCTTCCCCTCTAGCTGACAACGCACAATAATGTTCTTGCCTTTGACAGAAATAAACTAAATATAATGATTGTATTTCCAGCTACAGAACGCGTACTTTCCTCTCTCCATGCTGACTTTGTTTTCCTTGGTAGTATCCGCCTCACAGGCGCTTACCAGTCAAAGTAGGTCCCAGGTAGAGGATGTTGTGTGTGCTAGCCAACACCCTTTTTACAATCTAGATGATAAAACACATTATGTCAGCAATGATGTAACACAGCGGTAACGCATGCTTACAACTATACTCTAATTTCTAATTTGAAAATTATAACACGTTAAATTACTCCTTTACTAAAACAATAATCGATGTTCTTTGGATACTTGGAGGTAAATATCAGCTGAAAAGACGAAACTTTTCACACTTTCGTCTTTTCACACTTTATTTATTCATTGTACTTTTGTCGTTGTCTCATCTTTTTAAAACACTTATTTTATCTCACACAGTGCAATCTGACCCAATTTTAACAAATGTAAATTTGACCAATAGGGCCAAACGTTAAATATGGTGGCCCGTATGGGGAACGTAAAAAGATTGTAAAAGCTGTGTTGAGAAGAGTGTTTTAAGATGACGACAAATCACATTAATGCTGCTTCTTTTAATACATCTACTGGTTTTAATGATGAACGGGTTTTACATCGCTGTGAGTGTGTACAGCCTCACGCTGAGGTGGTTGCTCTTAAAAACATTGTTTTAAAACTGGAGAAGGATTTTAAAGACTCTGTTGAATGTAATCTTAACCGTGAAGTGTATTTTAGAGGCGCTGTAGATTTTAAATTTGACAAAATGGAGGAATCTATCAAGGATGCCGTGGCGACACTAGAGAGAGAGGTCTTCGACTGTTTTAAGAGGAGAGACAAGAAATGGGCGAAACAGCTCAGTTTGGTTCAAATAGTATCTGTGCAATCAAGCCAACAATATCGCTGGAAATTAAGTGTCCCCAACTAAGCAAGCCAGAAGCGACAGCGCCAAGGAACCAAAACTCCGTTAGTGACAGAAATGAAGAAAAAAAGCTCAGTCAGGGGGCCAGTTCTCCTCTGGCCAGACAAACCAGCAGGTTGCTGCAGCAAAGTCAGATTGTGCAGAGAACTCATCTGGTTCCCGTGGTATTGTGCCATCTAGCTGACAAGGTTCTCACTGGGGATCTGTCTCTGGGGCTCATCTAGTTGACGTGGTCTGACATTCAGTGCTGTAGAGGTTGTCTCTAGGTTCTGATCCATCATCTGGACTGCATACAGACTGTAACATGGTGACTGCAGTGACCATCTGATCTAGATACAGACTGGATTTGGGTGGCTACGGTGACCTCAAAATAAGAAAGAACCAGCCTAATATTAGCGTATACGTAGAATATGTGCTTTATACGTATTTATAAACAGCTAATATGTTAATAGGCATGCTAATAAGCAACTTGTTAATAGTAAGAATAGGTCACACTGACACATTAGGAATGTTTACAGACAGTGAGGGAAATTAATGGGATGTAAAAAATAATGTACAGTTCAAGACTATTTTATTGAACAAATTGGTAATGAAAGAGCTGGGTGAGATATGAGGAAGTTTCCAACAGGCCTCCAACAGGCACTGGGTTGACTTAAATTAAATTTGGCTATACCAAACTGTTACTGAAATAAATACACTAAATAAAGACATAAAAAACAAAAACTTATCTAAAAAACAACCCTATAGGTCATTTATGCATCCACCTTATTATGACATATATATTTATGTTTTAAAGTTAAAAGCCCTCTAGTCGGCATAAAAATAATGACAGTGTTGTGTTGCGTCTGTTGTCAGAAAAATGTATGACTGTCATAACCATCAAATTACGTGTTCATTTAAATGCAATGTGTGGACTTTTTACACGGTAAAAAGTATGTAGGTAAAAGAGCATTAATATGAAAATGTTCGATTGATAATGGGGGCACAAATTTACTAAACAACCTATACGGGTATTTTAGTTGGAGGACATGTTGCTGCTCAGTTCAGTTCAAGTAGTATCTGTGCAATCAAGTTGACGATATTGCTGGAAATGAAGTGTCCCCAACTAAGCAAGCTAGAGGCGACAGTAGCAAGGAACCAAAACTTCATCAGGCCAGGGTTCTCCTCTGGCCAGACGAAACCGCCAACTTAATTCTGCAATAAAGTCAGATTGTGCAAAGGACTCATCTGGTTTCTGTGGTCTTGCGCCAGTGGTCATCTAGGTGACGAGGTCTTCGCTGGAGATCTGTCTCTGGGGCTCATCTAGCTGTCATGGCTAACATTCAGGGCTGTAGAGGTCATCTCTAGGTGCTGATCCACCATCTAGACTGGATACGGACTGGATCCGAGACCTGGGTGGCTACAGTGACGTCAGAATAAGAATGAAACTTTTTTAACATAGATGCCAGTCTTCTTACGATGTAACAAGTACATTGAGTGTTATGGAAAGTGTTCCCGGTTCCGGTTGACCTAATTAATGCAGCCTAACAATCCTTTAGTGGATCTGAATAATAGAAATGTGTTAATGTGTTATGTGTATGCCAGGTTAAGAGATAGGTATTTAATCTAGGTTTAAACTGACAGAGTGTGTCTGCCACCTGAACAATGCTAGGCTAATTTAGTAATGGAATACATTCCATAATTTGAAATTATTTAGTAATTTGATTTTGTAACATTCTCTTTTTAAATACGGACCACTAACCCTCATTAGTGTCCAGCAAGTGTCTAGTGGGTATCTGATTACTTAGTCTCCTCTCATTTGTGGCTCTCTCAGGGAGGGGACATCTGGTTAAATCAGGGTATTGATAATGGTGGTGATGCCTGGCTGCATGTCTTATTAATCACTTCTGGCTGAAGAGTGACCTTTTACTGCAGTACGTGTATGATCCTAGATGTGTCCCATAGCTTACTGGGACACCCGTAGACATCCTTTACCTCCTGTTCATCTCATGTCAGCTTCATTCAGCAACAGTCACTACAATGATCACTGATCAGAAACATTATGTCTGGTGATATTTGTGTGTCTAAATGTCTTTTGTTTGAAGTTTTAAGTCCATAAAGGGCTTTGGGTGGTGGGGGTATTTTTGCTTTTCATGAGTGATTGACATGCTAGCAACTTCTCAAAAGGCACTGTGATCTCAAATTCACGGTTTTTAATGGTTATTAAGGAATTTGTTTGGTCACATTTTTTAAGGTCCAATTATTGCTATTAACAAACCATTAACTATGACTTCTGCTTCAACAATATACCTATTTCCTGCTTTCTAGTAGTTAGTAGTCAGCTTGTTTGACTAGTCCAAATATTTTTCTATCCTGCCAAAATTTTGACTGACCCCACCTCAAAAAGTTGTACATTTTTGCTAGTGATGTATTTTTACATTTAATTCCATGACTGATGCAAATTCATAAACATTTTTGTCAGCATGCTATGTTGGCATGCTATCCAACAAACATTTCTGATTGGTTCATTTAAAAAAATAATAATAAATAAAAAATAAAATAATATATTAGGCATATTATTTGCTTCATCACCAAACATAATATTTAGTGCCAGCACAGCACTGCTCTGACAGGGCAAGCGACAGTTCCTTGGATCTTGTGAACAAGCTTCCAAACTAAACTTGTTGCTTCGGAAATCACCTGTGTCTAGGAAACTTTGTACTGGTCAAACCTATCCTGCTACATCACCAGGCTCTTGGCTGGCATTTGGAGAACAGATTGCATGGGGATTTTTGACAGGACGCCACCATGGCAATACAGCTCTAGCAATTAACCTTGATGTCACTGTAATTACTAAGTCACTTTAGTCAAATGAATTAATTTCCCAAAAGGATGTTGAAACCAATTTATCTCCTCTTCTCCTAAAGCAAGCCAATATGGAGGCTGGTAATTGGAGAGAGGAAAAAGAAGGAGCGCCTTCCATATTCCTGTCTTTCACAGGATGTTTCCAGTAATCTGCCCCCAGTGTGTAGTGAAGAGTATGTAGAATACTTAATATGTAGCATAGACCAGAAGAATATATTTTTGGTGTGGACTGAAGTGTTTTGCCATCAAATTTTGGTTGGTATGAAGTTTTAAAGAATGACGACAAATGTGAATATATTCATCATTCTTACTAAAACACTCACATGCTTGGTCTGCAAACAGGCTGTCCTGTTCCACTTCAAAGCTACCTTCATATTAGCACCTTCAGTGTGAAATGTTGTGCCCTCCCTCTTGCTCCCATTTAGGGGGAGAACAGTGTATTTACTAGATGCCATATCAACATTATATAGAGAAAAAAAACTGCACTGCAAAAATCTTTGGTAAATATCATTGAACATTTAATGGCAGCAAAAGTAAATTGCCTTAGTAAATATAGGTTTACGTTTCTTTTTTTTTAATCTCAGTTTTAGTTTTCATTTAATACAAAACAGATTGTTATTTAAATATTCAATCTGTTAGCAGTTTAGATATTTAATGCTTAACTAATTATAAGAAAACACTAGCCAAGTTTAAATCTCAGTTGCAAAGTTGGAGCATGTCATAACACTGTGTCACACTGTGCCCTAATATTGCAAACTTATTCTATGACGTTAGCAAAGTAATTCACATTTATAAATGGGATAGTTCAGTCCTTGATTCTGATTAGTTGAGCTTTGTTTAAAGCCGTTGTAACTAATGGTTGGAGGGGAGTGGTTAAGGATACTCTGCCCAAACTGTCAAACTGATGTCATCAGAGGCAGAATTCCATTCCAGAGCGGAAGCAAATTTTCAGATTTTGATTAAAGATTACCAAGACGAACATTATTTTTTTTAAATTGTTCACCTCAAGACTAGCAATGTGCGCTAACAAGGTAAATAGTGTAAATGTTAAACTATAAGATTACCCTATTGAGATATGAGATGTGTGCGAGAGGAAATACTACTTTAAAAAAAAAAAAAAAAAAAAAAAAATATCTCGATAAGGTGTGTTACACCTAGGAACATTCTATTGCCATTAACTGTCACTATTAGGGACTATTTATTGATTTAACTTATTTAACATAAATTAACATTAATTCATATATTTGTGTGGTAACTGTTTTATAAAAGAAAACAGATAAAACATAGAAGATATTCTGTACTCTGCATGCATGTGTCAAGCATGCATATACAGTGAAACACTGTAAGGAGATGACAGATCAGCTTCAATGACCACTCAGATGATTGAGTAAATTTTCTCTTTACTTGACTGGATTGAGTGCAATCATGTAGTTTTATCTCCGTTACATACTTTGTGAAAGTACAAAATCAATACAAAAAAATGCTTACTTAAATAAAAACAAACAAAAAAACTGTAACTCATTATATGCATTACATTAACATTGGTAAATTACAGTAATGTTAGTTATGGTGATCTTTGAATGTGAATAATGCATATAAAACACTAGCATGCTTCCAACATACATAAGTCTTAACAAGTTGCAAACACAAAGTATATAAAATAATGAATATAAATGATAAACTTACAATGTCAAACAGCGCCGTCCAGAGGGGAGGGAGAAGTAATCTTAGACTTGGCATAATGAAAGAGATCATGAAACAATAGCTACAAAAATGTAATATAATACTTTTAATTTAAAATGGTGCCCACTTTTCAAAAATGTTTGAATCATTTCTGATCCAAACTCCAATGATTGTTCTGTTCTGAATGTCTCATCTCTACATGTGCCTCTGCAACCTTTATAATATGCACTGTCATTCCCAAACACAGCCATCATGCCAATGTGATCAACGACTGAGATCTTGGATATCAATTTATCCTGACAGGCCCTAAATGGAATTATGGAGGCCGCCACTGAAATATTATACTGACTTTATTAAAATGTATTAAGAGGGTGTCATGCAAGGCCTGGTAAATTAAAGTTTGCTTTGAGCTATTGACAATGATGAAGAAAAATGCTTCCAGAAAGCTATTATGGCTGGTGTGGTGGCAGTGACAGCTGTGGCGATAGCCAGGACTGTGTGGCAATCACATTGGACAGGTGGGAGGAAACAGGCCATGAAATACTGACAAAAGGATGTCATCAAAGGCCCAGTCAGCATGTTTGCACAGGCCTGCTTTTAGAGACAGTTGAAAATGGGTTGTGATAGTTTTCAGGAAAATGGGTCATTATCATTGTAGGCAGGTTACATATGAAAGAACTATTTAATTTTATAGCATGTTAATGTTGCAAGTGTAGCAGGGATATGTTGTTACACCAGATTATTCATTTTATTTATTTATGGTACTTTATTTTATTTTAATTATTTGTTATGGGGTATTTTAATTTGAAAGAAGATTGTGCGCTTTTATCAAAGGTATATAATTACAGTATGCACGTCGGCTGACGTCATACGTAATTGAGAGAAGGAAATCGCAGCGCAATCTAGGCTCGTCCTCTTTCCGGCGATGCCATTAGAGGAGAGAGGCATTGCAGAGCATCGCATTGCAGATAACAGTGCCTGTATGTTTATGTGTTTTTACTACTCAGGCACTACGATTATATCACCGTTGACAAAACCAGCTTTGTGTGGAAAATCCTTTATTAAAATAAAAATCAACACAACGCAGAGGAATAACCGTTACACAAGAACATCAATCTACAAAAGTATCATAAATATATGGTAGTCCATATCATTTGCTACAGCTTTATGTCACAAAAACAAAGAAATTCTTAGTTTTACTAAAGTATTCACTAAACTGCTGTCAGAATAAAATTGACATAAATTTTAAAGGGGTCATGAGATGATTTATTGTTATTATTTTAATACATTTCCTGAGGTTTACTTACAATATTAATAAAGTTATAAATATAATAAATAAGTAAATAAATAAATATGTGGAACAATTATTATTTTCAACCCTCATTCTGAACTTCTCTTACACTCAAAAAAATGAACTTTCACTGTCGTTAGTTTCACTCTATACATCCATGTTAACATTACTTAAAAAATGCATGTAACGCCATGGACTTAATATAACTGAGTGGTTTCTACAAAAAACTAACATTGTCAGCTTTGCTTAACAAATGTTTGTTCAGTCAACTTAATATAACTGAGTGGTTCCTACAAAAAGCTAACATTGTTAGCTTTACTTAAGAAGTGTTTGTTCAGTCAACTTAACAATGCTGAGTGAAACGCACAAATTAGTAAAACGTTGTAGGATGGACCTTTAGGTGCACCGTAGCTGCAACAGAAGACAGACAAACCAGGAAAAGATGCGGGTGACTCTGCTTGTCAGGTATGAATTAAATTCTTTACCATCCTGATTTAAGTCTGCACAAAGGGGTTTTATTAAAGTTATAGTATATTTTGGTGCCTGGCAATGCTAATCTGTTCCATACAGGCTACATTTTCATTCTCTAGTATGTTTCCATTTTAGTCAGTTATGCTAACTCGTGTTTCTCTCTCAAAACAAGCATGTGGCAATGTAAGGACTGCAAAATAACAGTGTCAACTAGATGGCAATTTTTGAAGCACTATAATGTTAGATTAACACATGGCTAATTTGGTCACAGTAATTGTTTCCCATGCACTATATAATATGGAATTAACATGGAATGTACTACAGAGTTATCTTAATCGTTCATATGCTAAGGATACTAGTGTTTACGATGTTCTATTTAGTTGTTCAAGCCCATGTGGAGGTAGCCTAATTGCTTTTTGTCTTCAGATTTCATTGAATATCCCTGAATGTAAATTTAAAAATGAAAGATATCCTCAGTGTTGTGTTATGTCTTTTAAATCTCTAGATTGCTGCTGAGTTTACTTGAATTACCACCACTCAACTGATTTAGACAAACCCTGGGTGGATACAGAAGTAAACTGGCCAGCATCTACCAATAAAGGAGTTGCAGGACGGAACATGTGTAAACTAATGGCTGTCACTAAGAAGGTTTGTAATATCTGTTTTTGAAATGATGTTTGTTTTCACTTTGGCATGGTGAATTGTAATTTTGTCTGTTCTTAATTTTTTTCCACAGAACAATACCGACTCAATTTGGATCTGTGTATCTTAAAGGGATTGTCGTTTACTCACCCTCATGTCATTCCAAACCTGTATGATTTTCTTTCTTCTGTTGAACACAAAAGAAGATATTTTGAAGAATGTTGGTAACCAGACAGCAACTGACTTCTATAGTATGGAAAAAAAAATAAAAAATATGTTGGCTACTGTCAACTGTCTAGTTACCAACGTTCTTTAAAATATCTTTTGTGTTCAACACAAGAAAGAAAATCATACATGTTTGGAACAACTTGAGGGTGAGTAAATAAGGACAAAACTTAAATTTTTGGGTGAACTGTCATTTAATGAAGACTATGAAATCCTCATGAAGGAGTATACAGTAAGTGTTCTCAGGCATTCTTTTAAACACTAGACAATACAATACAGTAATCAACTGTATAGTGCAAGAACAACAACAACAAAAAAAAAAATATATATATATATATATATATATATATATATATATATACAGGTTTGATGATGTAAATTCCAATGGCTGTATTAGTCAGGTCTCTTTCAGCATTCACAAAGTCCTAAAAGGCATGAAAACAGTAAAGCTGTAAAATAATTTTTTGTTGTTGTTGTATATACAGTAGTTTTTTAATGAAACACTTAAACCTGAGTAGCTTAGTAACTAACATGGTAGCAGTTGTAGTTTTAGTGATTGTTGATTGCTTTGTTGTACCTTGAAATCCAGTGTCAGATTAGGCGACATATGGATGTAAAACATTAAGGCACAGACAATAGACCTTAGTCAGGTTAGATGGCATATTGAATTTAACATGAAAAATAGACTGTAAGGGATGGATTTACAGTCTTTACAATTACACACTGCATAAAGGTCCTGCATAAAACTGACAACTTTTAAAACTGGAGTTTGGAGTTTCATGGAGTTTGTGTCCACTGAAAGTTTTTTTTTTTTTTTTTTTTTTTTTTTTTTTCAGCTTGAAAATGTATGTTGTTAAACAACAGTACAATTCATTGAATGCACTGTAACCTATCATTTACAGCCCTATTTATTCCTGTCTAAAATTAATATGACCTGACTAAGGTCTGTGGATACATAATTCTCAGAATCTTTGCTTTTACTGGATGTATTGCTAAGTGATGTTAAATTTGCAACCTGTATTTGTTGGTGTAATGAAAATTACTGAACAGCTTTACTGATTTCATGCCTTTTAGGACTTTGTGAATGCTGAATGAGACCTGACTAATACAGTCATTGGAATTTACATCATCAAACCTGGTCTGTGACCCTCCATCAGGTTTTGGAATCAACTAAAAGTGCAGAAACATGGAGATGTCACCTAGGCTTGTGCTCTGCATTTGAGTGTCATATACAGCATGAATCTGTATTACATCACAAGACCTTGGGAAGAACTTTTTCTGTTGACAAGAATGTTGTTGCCTATCTTGAACTGAGAATGATTACAATTTCTTGAAGAAGTTGCTCATTGTATGACCTTGAGAAGAAAATAAATGTATTTTGTTTCTAAAAAATGCTTGACATTAATGTTTTTTTTTACTTGCACTCATAGAGCAAATAATTAATAAGGTAATAAGGTAAATTAAATTAATAAATGAGTTCACTTTACGTAATAAACTTTTATAAATGTAACATAAAATTATTAAGTGAACAACAGATATAATCAATACGTAACAGTGACAAATTCAAATGATTTGTATTTACTTCAAGAAATTTTGTCAGCTTTACTTGAATTGTTTTTGTTCATACAACTAAATTGTTACAAATTACTCAATGTAGTTGCGTGGAACCACTTGACAGTCTTTTTTTAAGTAAGTCCAACAAATCATTTTTTTGAGTGTAGAAACAGGCTGTTTTTAAGGTGCAGGTCCTTTAGGACTTCAGTCAGTAATCAGCCACTGTTATGATTGGCTAACGTCATTGCATAGAAGACAGTATCAACAACACCTCACTATTGCATGTTTTGAGTGTTTTGACAATATAATCAAAATAAAACTGTAATTTCTAGACAAAGCAATAAGAAATCATTTACTTCAGCTGCAGCTGCAGTCAGATCAAGTTCCGCTTCATCTCTCAACATGAACTCTTTGTAAACTCTCTAACACTGTGCCCCGTTTACAAAACAAAATACTCTGCTCAATCCTCTGACATGATCTGGGATGCCATTAAATATAAATTAAAATATAAATGACTTGTTCCTGATGCTGGGATCCTTCTGATATCTATACAAAGATGCGAATGAGCTGTTTAAACCAAATGGGAGGTGGTACTTATTGTGGCATAAGGAGATGGAATGCCGATCACACTCCCACAAATAAATTTCATAAATGATAGTGACTATGCCACCCCGTATTATTTCCTGGGGAAGGACAAAGACAAGGTACGCAGATTCGAATTGTCTTTGACACCAAGGGACAATGAGATGTGGATATGCAAATTTACAAATTTATCTTTATTAATACAACTTTATTAAACAACCATAAATAGTTAAAAAAATGACCATATTAAGTTCACATTAATTAATAATTGTAGACATACCAACTGGCTGTGGCATTAGAATAAATAGACAAACGAACAATAAAAAAGAATACAAAAAACAATCCAAGGAACTGGGGCACACCAGCTATAAGACTAGGCCTTCAAAGGACCCACACTAATTTCTACACATGCACAAAACAAGAAAAATCCCTCACACATTAGTGAAAATCCACTCAAAAAATATATATATAAAAATAAAATAAAGGAATGCACAATTTGAAAACAGACTCCCACACCAAAATAGCCTGCCCACTCTGGATCCCCCAACCCCCAACTAATCACGGGCAGGAAGGCAGCAGTCACACACACACGCAGCAATGTAAACAACAGGGATTCAATACCCCAAGTTTTACGCCGACAAGACGACACAGACAAAAAGAGCACCGAACAGACACCAGCCTCCAACACCAGGCAGCGGAACGCCAACAACGGAATCAGCAATAGCTCAAACAGTGATGCAATCTCCCATGTCCCTAGCAACTCCTTTATATACGCTCATGTAATAAGGCTCAAGTCATAATAAAAGCATCGGACACCGCAATGCATTTCACCACATTATACATCTGAGGTGGTCATTTTGAGTAGGACTGTTTATTTTTATTAATTAATTAATTAATTTATTTATTTTTTAAATATACCTCCTGAACACATTGCAATGTGATATGTGTGGGGTATAATGTAGTGTTTGTTTTTAGCTGTTTTAATAGTGTATTAAAAGTCTCTCTCTCTCTCTGTTTTTTTCTTTGTTATACATGCTGCATGATGTACTTACTAGTACCAGTAAATTATGCAAGCAGCTAACTCTAAACGTCTAACCCTCTAGCAAGTACACAAAAATTAATATTACTCAGTCCTTATTAATGTATTTACACTGTAACAAGAACAACTTAAAGTGTAACGTTTCACTGACTGGTTCACTGTGACTGCCTGTAGTGCATATGGTTTGGAAATGTGAGACTGTGACATAATGGCATGATTTTTAATTAACTTATCAGTTAAACTGCTTAGGGGTTGGTGATTTTATAAACTTTTATTTATAAATAAAACTTTTTATTTATATTCATCATTTAACAATGGCAGTGATACACATGATCAAATAATAATCAGGCTTGTCACTGCACTGAAAAAACAAAACAAAAGCCTTAATCCTTCACATTCCTAGGCTATAAGTATCCAGATACACACAAATCAAGTAACACACACTATTCTATGGCAAATTTCGGCCATTTGATTATTTAATTATCACCCAGCTCACTGTGCTATAACAGTTACACCACTCTAAGGATGGCTCTGTTGGCTGATATGTTTTTACAGATTTGTAATTACAAAAAAAAAAAAAAAAGATCATGATGAAATCATGCTTTTAAGTATAGACATCTATTACCACTTCATTTAAAGTGGTCATCGGATGTCCATTTTCCACAAGCTGATATGACTCTTCAGGGTCTTAATGAAAAGTCTATAATATACTTTGGTTAAAAATTCTCAATGGCTGTGTAAAACAACACCCTTTTTACCTTGCCAAAATCAGCTCTGCAAAAATCATCTAATTCTGGTCGAGGCTGCTCTAAATGCAAATGAGCTCTCTCTGTAGACAGACGAGTCTGTTTACTTTAGCCACATTTAGCCGCTAAAGTGAAAATGGGCATCCGATGACCCCTTTAAAACACATGATTTCAGTGCGATAGACATGGTAATCAAAACCAAAACAGATGTTTTTTAAGCAGTTATGAGCTGTAATACCACAACTCCATTCTGGAAACAGGGTGGGGAGCAGCAGCTCATTTGCATTTAAAGAGACATGCACGAAAACAACGTGTTTCTGCTTACACTCAATATCGACATTTTCAAAATTCTATAATAAATGATCTGTGGGGTATTTTGAGCTGAAACTTCACAGACACATTCTGGGGACGCCTGAGACTTATGTTACATATTATAAAAAGGGGCATAATATGTCTCCTTTAACATGTCTAGGGGGAACGTGCTTTAACTTACATTTTTACAAACTGATAATGGTAAAATCAGAGGATTTACCACAACTCTGTGCAACACTGCAAACAAAATGATGAAACCTTGTAAAACCTTGTGCTACTCAGAAGTGAAGAAAAATGGCATAGGTGTGGATCTACACAACCACATTCTCTCTCTCTCTCTCTCTCTCTCTCTCTCTCTCTCTCTCTCAATTCAATTCAAATGAGCTTTATTGGCATGACTGTGTAACATACAACAGTTGCCAAAGCAATAAATATATAGCGTACAAACATACAGAGAGTAAAGATAATAATAATAAAAATAAATAAATAAATAAATAAATAAATAAATAAATAAACACATGGGAGGAATGGGAGGAAAATAAACATATATACATGCCCATCTTATCACAGTGGAAAAAACAAACAAACTAAAAACACATTAATAAATAAATAAATAAATAAATAAATGCCAAAGCAAATGAGTACAGAGAGCAATTGTAAATGGGGAAAAAAGTAGTTCAGCCTTTGTCCCTCATTTGATGGTAGGAGGACACATACTGTGCTGTCAGGTGGATACACTTTTCTTTCTCTCCCAAAATATACGACAGTTTGTCTGTATTGCTCGCTTGCTGGAATTCAGGTGAAACTAAAGCTATATGAGTGAAATAGTTGTTCTAATGCTTTTATATTTGCTGCATTCTGTGAGGAAGCGCAGCTCGTCCTCTATGGCTCCGTTAGTGCAGTGTGAGCACAGTCTGAGCTCTCTTTATCTCGTCCCGTCTCTACACTCAAACTGTGCTCACTTATACAACAATTCATTAGCAGCTTTCTCTGACGATAGTCTTTAATACTGCTCAGATATGGTGCCAATTTATAATCAGACTTTATTTTGTGAAAATATGTTAATTTCTTTAATTGTGATACTTTGTGCTGCCAATCATGAATGTATTCTTCCTGGGTTGTTTTTTTCTGCTTCTTTAATTTTTGAAAACTTAAACCGCAGTGTTGAATTGAGTTGATGTTTTTAAATAGGTCAAGGGGTCACTCTCTCTGTGTTTTATCCTGTAAGTAAAACCACTGTGATGGTAGCTATCTGTGGGCATGTCTGATAGGTGGAACCAGAACTTTGCTGCTCTCTTTGTATTTCAGATAGCAGAGGGAATCTGCCCAGTTCTGCCCTGCAGCCGAGACTTGGGGTATTTCTATGAATTCCTAACTTTGGGGACCCAGATTTCACAGGCATAGAGATAAATGGGTTTGATGGTGCTATCAAAGATTTTCAGCCACAGTTTAATGGGTGGGTTAAATCTGAACAGTGGTTTTCTTATACTGTACAAAAACCCTGCATGCCTTATCAGTCAGATCTTTTATTGCAGTATTGAACTGTCCAGGCTGAGATTGTCAGAACCAAATAATTGTAACACCTGACATGATTAAGAATTGTACCCCTAATTGTAAACTCATGTTTTTTTTGTCAGCAAGATGAGGATTTTTTTCATAATTTTAGACTTCATGTTTATTGGAAAGGCCCAATCTTTACTGTACCTTTCCAAAATGGAGAAGCTTTGGTGCAGTCTTTGGTCTTCATGAGGCGACAGCAACAGAAGGTCATCAGCACACAGGAGGCATTTGATTTCTCTGTACTCGAGGGTCAGAGCAGGGCAAGAGGACTTATCAAGTGCTGATGCCAGTTCGTTAATATAGATATTAAATAGAGTCAGGCTGAGGCTGCAGCCTTGACAGACTCCTTTCGTCTGACTGAAATAATCAGTCCGTTTGTCATTGATTTTAACACTGCATTTGGGTCACACAATATTTTAAGGTCCAATTCTCACTATTAACTAACTAATAACTATGACTTTTGCTGCAATAACATCCTTATTTGCTGCTTACCCATAGTTAGTTGTTAAAATTTAGGTATGTGGTCGGAAAAAGGGATCTAAAATATAGTCACGCAGAATAAAGCTTTATAGTACTTATAAAGCATAAATATGTGCTTTATAAGTACTAATAAACAGCCAATATGCTAATAACATGCATGCTAGTTAGTAGTGAGAATTGGTCCTTAAAAAAAAATGTTACCAGCATTTGTTTCCATTGTATATGTCCTTTATGATGTCATATGTCCTTCCTCCTATTCCACTTTGGATACGTTTTAGGAAAAGTTCTTTTGTAGTGAACTCTAGGTTATGTAATTGGGAGGTCAGATGTTTTTGGTGATGATTTTCACATCATTTTGTTGAAAAAACTCTAGCCTACCACATCCAGTTCTCAAAAGTCTTGTGAACTAATGTTCTGAATGTCTTTCATGGCCTTGTTTCAGTGACTGGTTAGTGAAAAATTTTAGTTTTTCACTAACCACGCATAAACTTTGTTTTCTCAAAAACACAAAAATGTACATTCATGTTGCTTACATATTATTGTAGCCTAGTTTGTGCTGATTACAGTCTAGCCAGACTTTAGCCATGAATATGTTTTTAAGATACTGAAAAAAGCACAAATGTCAGGGCATGTCAAAACTTCTCCAGGGCCCCAAAACACCCTCAGACCCCAGAGGGTTAAGGGTTGGTTCGTTTTGTGAATAGAGTTTTCTGAAATGTTCAGTCCAGATGTTTGGGTCATGGATGGGAATGTGTATGGTTTACTTTGATTTATCTAAATTATTTCATAATTCCCCAAAATTATTTTGATCGACTGCCTCCTCAATCTTGAGTTTTATTTTTATGTGATCAGCTTTTTTATGTATTAGCAGTGATTTGTATATTTTATTTCTCTCTCTCTCTCTCTCTCTCTCTCTCTCTCACACACACACACACACGCACAAACACAGAGACAAGTTCAATACAGTTCATGAGCCAGATGTAGGTAAGTACAGTATGACTAATGGACAACACCAGAGTCAGGTAAATCAGACCTGAGAAACTCAGCACTTTATGTTCTTGAGTCTTAAGTACTACACATTCACTCATATAGTCCAATTACTGTACAATCATCCAGTAAGCAAGTGAGTGTAAGTCAGCCGTTTTTGCTGGAGGTTTGTTGATCAACCTAAAAGGAAACATGTCCTGTTGATGTGTTACTTCTGTGTTTGTCATTTGCAGATGAATACACAAGTGATGTGAAGCCAACATTAACAAGTTTTGTGATCCAAACTGGCTCATGGAGACTGGTGCTCACAATAGAAAATTCATGGATGGAGAAATTCTGAAAAATGTGAATTGGATGAGAGACTGATGTGGAAGAGGAGGTAAGAGAGAAGATATCATATCTCGACTGAAATGAGGAGCATATTAAAACAGTTCTCATACAAAGTTAAATGTTTAGTAAGTTTAGGGATAGTAAAGAAAAGTAACAATTTATTTTATGGTGTTTTCATTGTAAATATAACTTAAATCTAACCCTATAGTAAGGACACATAAATTAATATTATTCAATACTCATTTGAGTAATTACACCGTATCAATAAAACCATAAATAAGGTGTAACTGATTCAAACACTAAAAATGCAAGGTCTGTCATCCGTGGACTAGATATTGCATTATTGTTCCATGATGAAGACATTATTAAACATAATATTTTTTTTTTACTTTTATTACACTTATTAGTAGTATTATTTAAAGTTAACATACAATTTTATATTACATTATACGATTTTTACACAGTTTTAACTCATTCTCACTCCCAAAGCTTATAAAGAAGTCCACTTCCAGAACAACAATTCACAAATAATTTACTCACCCCCTTGTCATCCATCATTTCTCTAGATAAGACCCTTCTTCCTCGGCTGGGATAATGTAGAGCCCTCTGAAGCTGCATTTAAACTACATTTTGGAAGTTTAAAATCTGGGCACCAATCAAGTCCATTATATGAAGAAAAATCTTAAAAAACCATAATTTCTTTACGACGGAAGACAGAAAGACATGAACATCTTGGATGACAAGGGGAGTAAGTAAATTATTTGTATATTGTTGCTCTGGAAGTGGAGTTCTCCTTTAAGATGCTAAATGTAGGTGTTGCTATATTGACGAACCAGGAACCTCATTGCTTTCAATTGTTTACCATATCCATCAGATCAAGAAAAAGATAAACCTGAATTTTTGTATGACGCAATGAGTCATGACACAAATGAGAGCCAGTGACAATGACAATGCCACTTTACATCAAAGACGGTGTGACGCCTCTTACAAGCATGAACACGTTGTGCATCAACGAAACGGTGAAACACGTCCATTTAGTACTGGAGTGTTGCATTTTCAGAACTTTGTGTCAGGAGCACAATGGTGAAATATGTCTGTCTACATACACAGAAGGAGTACAGACAGCTTGAATTATCTCTGCTATTCATATTATTATAATTGAGACATAAGTAGCATAAGAAGGTTAAGGATGGGGTCGACAATTTAAATAATGTTGTGTTCATTGCAGGGTGAAGGACTTATGGAATATGGACAACCACAGCGTCTCACTGAGTTTCTAAGGAAGTGGAAGGTCTTTGCTGCATATCGAAATGACTTTAGACACACTAGTTCTGTGTTCCATCAGGCACCTATGGGTACAGTGTCATCAAGTCAAGAGAGGTATTATTGTATCCCACCAAGCCTTTAATCCTGACCTTCAACCTTTCCTTCAGGTATGCTTGATAATGAGGTTGGCAGGGAGAGATCCAGCTCCAGCTGTCCTAAGAATAAGGCTGTGATTGGAGATTTATTGTGGACTAGAGTAGAAGATTTTATTTTGATTTAATTTCGAACTTGACAGCTACCTGTTACCATTTTAAGTAAGTGTTTGAAAAGGCACATATACAAGATTTTAAGCTCCAGTCCTGCAAGTGTCAACCAATTTGGAAAGTGGTAACATACATGAGCCTTTTCAAAGATTTATTCCCTTGCATAGGTTCCTCCAAGGGACTGTATCAGGTGAGATGAATGCCCCAGTTACATCTACCTTTCAACAGGCCATAAGTCTCTATGTAACTATCAGCTATACAAAATATAATGCAAATAATTGTGTGAGAGAAATAGTGTAGTAGAGAAAAATAATATGTAAAACACTTTATTTTACAGTGCATGCACTTACACATACGTACAGTATACTTACCAAAGATGTATTATTGCCCTAAATAAACATATCCTATTTTAATGTTAATACTGTGCACAACTACACATTGCAGTATAATTCTCCATGTACATGCAAAGGCGTTTATGGCAGTGTAGGAAGTGTGGAAGTGTAGAGCATGCAGTATAGCATGTTGTACACCTGGAGATGGTGAGACAGATGGGTCTCTATGAGCTGTGGTTATATCATATCCATCTGGCCACTACCAGCCACCCACTTCACACCTCTCACACCTACAATCACAGCTCTGCATCGTTTGCCACACAGGAGAATTTCACAACCACCCCAAACCCTCCTAAACTCCAAACCCTAAACTCCATACTATAGGTACACATATTCACTCTTAAGTAGTTTATTATCTTATTAGCATACATATTACTAGCAAATTGGTTCTTTATTAGTATTTAAAAGCACAAATAAATACCTTATTCTGCTTGGTCTTCTATAACTAATAAACATTCAGTAAACAATACTTTACTGCTAATGGATAGCAAGTAAGGCAGCTGTTGTACATGAATTAAGATTTTAATATGCTTTGCTCAGTATAAAACGGTAGTACCTTTAGTTAATAGTCTATTAGTTGTAGAACATGGTCATACAGAACAAGACATTAATATGTGCTTTATTGTTTAGCAATAAACAACCAATCTGCTAGCAATATACATACTAATAAGAAACTACTTAATAGTGAATATTTAAACCTACTATAAAGTGAGAAAACAAGAAAACAGAAATCAAATGATAGAACTTGCTGGTTTATTGAGGTTGGTTTATACTTGAAACAAGTTTTCATAATGGGCTCGTTTTTGCATGTCAATAATAATACTAAAAAAAAAAAAAGCATGAATGTTTTGAGGTATCACTCATGTTATAGGTGTTTAAACAAGTCAGTGTTGATTCCCAACTAGCATGAATTAATAAAAAAACATAGTTACTTGTGTTAACCCAAAATAAATGAACTGAGGAATGGAATGAGACTGTGTCCATTTGTTCCAGTAATTGTAAATGGAAATTGATTAGCTATTACACACAGTGCCTCTAAAGATATAGCAATTAAGAATCAAAAGCATGTAATTAAATTCAGACAGACTGCAAGCTTGTTTCCAGGACTGAAAGCTTGTTATGTGTTAATAAACATCAATGAACAGGTTAAAATGACAACTATAAAAGTGAATGTGTGTATAAGAAAGCCTGTGGCATTTCAGAAACCCCTGATCCAGGTCAGAGTTTTGAAACATGCACAAATCACAAGCTTAACACAGCCGCTCGCCAGCAGTTTATGAACACATATTGAGCCAACAGAAGTTATTAAAGGATCTTTCAGACTCTTTAACAGGGTACTTTTACATATGACTATGTCCTGTAGTTCCAAAGACACGATATAAGTCCAGAGCCTCAAACATGAGAACTCAAAAATGTTTCAAATACGCTCTGATTTGTCAAGGTACCAAAGTCTACAAACAAATGTCAGAGATAAAGTCTCCTCAGTTACAAATGAGTAAAAAAAAAAAAGATTCTTTGGGGTTTATCTGAGATCTGACTGTGACCAGATTCTGTAACAGCCGTGCAGATTAAATGAGTAATTGCTAAATCAACATCCTCATGTATCTAAGTGTAATGATGACCTCCTGTCCACATAATTTATAGTTTGAAATTGTCCACATATTTGATTTGCACTGACAGCCAATTAAATTTGACTAAACATGAATGTTGATCTATTTTGGGAAAGCATTGTAATCAGTTAATGAGTTGTAAGAGAAAGCTTCTTGATCTCATTTTAGTGCTTAATTAACCTTGAAGTTAGAGATTTCCCCTGGCTGGAGAGACTAACCTCTGTTTTTGTGTGTGTGTGTGTGTTTTAAACCCATCTCCTGCTCTCTTAGCTGATGTACAGTGTCAAATGGATTGGTTACTTGTTTTATGCTCTCCGTCTCTACCGTTAACTCTGCCCTTGTTCCAGTTGCCTCTGGGAGTCATGGATGATTGATGCTCCAGTTGTCTTGCTTAGTTTATCCAGCTGAGTGATTGAGACAGCTCTAATAGAAGTGTCCAGATGTGCTTGCAGCAGTCACAGTGGTCATTTGTGTGTGTATGCAAGCATGTACAAAATGGCCATTTAAGTTCAGGGTGACATGTGTAGGAACAATGGGAAGGTTTACAATTATTCTCTCATTCAACAATCAGGAAAACCTACATCCGGGATGCCCACTTCCAAAACAAAGATTCACATATAATATACCCCCTTCTCATCCAAGATGTTCATGTCTTTCTTTCTTCCTTCATAAAGAAATAGTTTTTTTTTTTTTTTGAGGAAAACATTTCAGCATTTTCCCCCATATAATGGACTGCTATGGTGCCCCTATTTTGATATATTTTTGTTAAGGGTGTTTGATCTTCTTTGCATGTTCACTTTGCAAAGACTGTGTCAGTACTTCTGCAGCGATGTAGGATGATTGAAATTGAGGGAGAAAATACGATTGGAGTGTTTCGACATACCCTAATTGCCTTGAGGCAGAATACGCAGAGTTCAGGGAGAGCGAGACAAGCGTTTGATATTGAAAAACGTATTTAAATTGCATTTTTTAAAATCGAAAATGACAGATCGTTTCGCTAGATACGATCCTTCTTCCTCGGCTGGACTCATTTACAACCGCATTTAAACTGCATTTTGGAAGTTCAAAATCGGGGCACCATAGCAGTCCATTATATGTAGAAAAATCCTGAAATGTTTTCCTCAAAAAACATAATTTCTTTACGACTGAAGAAAGAAAGACATGAACATCTTGGATGACAAGGGGGTGAGTACATTATATGTGAATCTTTGTTTTGGAAGTGGACTTCTCCTTTAAGAAAAACTGTCAATTCATTAAGGAATTTTCAAAAATTGTGTTCGTTCATCTAAACAAAATGTTTTAAACAGAGCATGTTCCCAGTAGAAATATTATGTTATGTCTGGGTTCTAAAACAGACATTTTTCTTTTGTTGCCAAAGTTCTTATGGTACTGCATAACAGAAATGACCCAGATGCTACTTATGGACAGTGTTTAATTTCAGTCACTTTTGAGCTTATATTTTTGTGGATGCTGCCTTAAAAGGCAGCTACCTTAACAATAGACAGTAAGGCAGCTTGTCTTTATGTCTTTGGCTTCCTCTGCTTTTCATTAAAAATGTTCCTTTCTCTTTCTCTGGTTGTGCCATATGGACTGGTGCATTCATATGATCTCAACTCACAGACACGTTTAATATCACAGCCAGAGGTCAACTCTTGCAAGCATTCATGTCTCTATGTGTGAAAGTGTGCCAGAAAGTTGAACATTGGTTGAGGGACAGTAAGACCTCTCATGAGCCACACTTTAGCAGGTGAAGAAACTGTCTGTAAAATGAGAACTTAGAACACATCCTGCAGCACAGCGGAACTCTTAAGATTCCTAATGTTGTTCTTCTAATCAAACTATAGTTACATATCTTCAGTTATGTTACAATTAATAGGGTTACAATGTAATATTTATGTGTATATTTATACATACAACATGTTTTATATGTTCATGCCCATTTGTTACATGTCATATATGTCTATGCACATTTCAACCTCCCTATTGTAATTGTAACTAGGGATGTCCCAAGCCAATTCCAAGGATCAGTATCATGGCCGATTAAGCTGTTTTTAACTTTCTGGCGCAATTATCAGCTATCTTACGCCAGATTCTTCATGTCTGCTGTCACACAGGTGTTGTGCAGTAGGTGCAGAAATGCATCTTCAATTGTGTTTGCCAACCGCAATTAAAAAGAAAAGAAGAATCTCAAAATGTGTGTGACACTCAAGAACTGTCTGACAAGGTTTGTTCTAGCATGTTTCCAATATTTGATGTCCGCTTTTGTAATAAATTACATGAAAGTAATTTACTTACTGTTTATTTGTACCTGCCGTCAGACTATATGAGACGTTTACTTTTTTTTTTTACATTTGAGCCCCTGCCCTGAGACAGTGTCTGCACATCCCTGTATACACTGGATAGTTTTTAATAACTTTAACGTTCCTGAAGTGTGTACCAAGCACTAGGAAAATACAAGTGTAACAAGGTCAATCATCAGGAAGGAAGAGGTCGGGGTCGGATTGACTGCTACTGGTGGATTTATTTAGTTTAGTTTAGTTTTTAGCAAACAAACAGAAAGTCACGCTACCAGCGCTCAATATAGCAGTGCATAAGCAACATAAACTTAGTGAAACTTGAGGCTCTCCAGAGCAAACAGTTCTCCTGCCCATACGTCCACCATTTAGCAGTCCTTTCTCTCTCTCTCCCTCCTCCTTTTCCAGTCTCTTTACTGAAACAAGACCCAGGTGTTTATCATTTGCAATTAATCCACTTACTCACCGCTCGTCTCCTAACTTTCTCTGTCGCTGCAGACTTTGCTGAACCACGCCCCAATTGCCACATACCCCCTCCGCCTGACTCAGGCCGGGCCTGCCCTCTGTCCGATGCATCAGTCTGCAACAAGAAGGGGAGAGAAAAGTCAGGAGAATGTAATAGCGGTCCACCACACAGAGCATCCTTTACTTGGGTAAAAGCCTGCTGACACAGCTCCGTCCACTGGACTGGATGGTGCTTCCTTTTTAGTGAGATCAGTCAGAGGGCTGGTGAGGTCTGAATAATTAGGTACAAACCTTCTGTAATATCCCACCAGCCCCAGGAACTGTCTTACCTCATTTTTGGTCTTAGGTCTCGGACAAGTTGCAACTGCTGCCGTCTTATTAATTTGGGGAAGCACTTGTCCGTGACCGAAGTGGAAGCCCAGATACCTGACCTCCACACGCTCAACTGCACATTTCTTTGGGTTGGCCGTGAGCCCAGCTGCCCTTAGCGATTTCGGAACAGCCTTCAAATGCTTCATATGACGCTGCCAGTCATTGCTATAGATGATGATGTCATCTTGATAGGCGAGAGATGATCTCCTCCCAGGGCCAGAGTGAGAGATTGAATTTTGGTGCTCACTTCTGGTCCGAGATCATCAACTCCGCTCACTACCGTCACCAGCATCACTGACTCCACCTCACTCCATTTCTTTAGAAGGTTTAGAAAATTTGACGTGCCCTGCCCCTATCTGTTCGCACAATTTCATAATCGAGATTATGACTTGCCGTGTGACCTCAAACGGTCCTTGCCACTTTGCCAGTCATTTAGAACTCGAAGTTGGGAGTAATACAAGCACTTAATCTCCCGGTGTAAATTGTCGCAAACTGGTTCCCCTGTTGTACAGCCAGCTTTGTTTGTCCTGAGCCTGTAACAAATTCTCCATTGATAGCTGCCCCAAGGTGTGGAGTTTTGTTCTCAGGTCCATTACATACTGAATTTCATTTTTACTTTGAGAAGGTCCGTCCTCCCAAGTTTCTCTTAGGATGTCTAAAACCCCTTGGGGCTGACGTCCATAAAGAAGCTCAAAGGAGGAAAACACTGGGGAGGCTTACGGGACCTCCCGCACAGCCAACAAGAGGGGTTCCAGCCATTTATCCCAATTTTTGGCGTCTTCGTGAACAAACTTACAAATCATGGTTTTTAAAGTGCAATTAAATTGTTCCACCAGTCCGTCCATTTGTGGGTGATAGATGCAGGTGCAAATCGATTTAATGCCCAACAATTCATAAAGTTTGTGTAATGTACATGACATAAACAGCGTGCCTTGATCAATGAGGATCTCTTTCGGAATCCCCACTCGGGAGATTAGGTGAAACAGTGCGTCTGCAACACTCTTGGCGGAGATGCTGCGGAGTGGCACTGCCTCTGGGTATCGTGTTGCATAGTCCATCAGCACTAATGCAAAATGATGCCCTCTCGCTAATCGTTCTAATGGCCCGATGAGGTCCATCCCAATTGTTTCGAAGGGGACCTGCATTAAGGGGAGAGGGCGCAAAGGCGCTTTTGGGGAGGCCGGCAGATTTACCAGCTGAGATTCATGACAAGACGCGTACCACCTGCGCATATTCTCGTGAATGCCTGGCCAAAACAAATCGGGTCATGAGACGATTTAGTGTTGTTGTTGGACCTAAATGTCCAGCCATGGGATTACAATGAGCTGCCTGGAAAAGCATTTCATGACGGCTTTTTGGCACTAATAACTGTGTTGTATCTTCCTTTGTCTGAGCGTCTTGGGTCACTCTATACAACCGGTCTTTTATAATTGCAAAATATGGAAAGGAAAGCGGATGAGCAGGTTGGAGAGGTTGACCATCAATATAATGGACCTGTTCAAAAGCATGCTTCAGTGACTCATCCTGAGACTGTTCCAGAGGAAAATCATCGTGCTCCGAGAGGATTAGCCTCCCGATTTCACCCTGTTCCCATGGTTCAGATCTCAGTGGTCCCTGTTCAGCCTCTTCCACCTGTACGAGTACCCCCCTTCCCTGCTTTTTTCCCCAAGAGACAGCTGCACATAAACATCCCAATAATTCACTAGAAGCAGGCCAATTAGTTCCCAGAATCAGCAGAGCTCTCAGCCCAGCAGGATAATCCTGTCCTACCCCACCCCACCCTCGGGGTGGGACCCGAGGAGGACCTGGAAGACGGGACCTGAAAGACCCTCTGAAAGATGGTTCTTTTAAGATCGTTGAAGACCAGGAGGTTCTGTAGGGCAATTGCTAAGCAGCCACCTGCGCTTCTCCCGACAACAACGGTATCAGGCGCATCGCCCATTGCTCTCTTGGCCATCCAGCGGTTTCTGCTGTGTTTTCTAAAAGCTCCAGGAAGGCTTCAGGGTCATCCTGAGGCCCCATCTTGTTCAGCGGCAGGTGGTAGGGTGAGGTCTGCACAGCCACTGCTTCTGCCCGAACCTCCCGGTCCATCCAGCTCCGGAACCTCTCACGGCCCTCCTGTTGCTCCTAGATAATGGCCTGAAAGCAATGCTCCTGGTCACTCCGCATATCCAGTAACGCTTGATGATGTTCTTAATGGAGGGCCGCAAAGGACGAGATGACATCCGCAAATGGCATACTTGTTGGAGTTTGCATGATGGTGGCGGCTCTCCTGCTTCCTTCCCGGGTTTCGGCACCAGTGTAGCAAGGTCAATGATCAGGAAGGAAGAGGGCGGGTCAAACAAACAAACACCCTTGCAACAACAAGTATCGGATTGGGACTTGGTATCGGCAGTTACTCGGTATTGTCAGGTACTCAGGTACTCGGATTGGATCGGGGCACAAAAACCTGAATGGCATATCTTTAACTGTAAGTGTAAGAAGGTAACACTTTAGTTTACGGAACACTATTCACTGTTAATTCTTAGTAGTGAATATTTGTTCCCTAATCTAAGGTGTTATCATGTGAAACCATACTAGTGTATGACTTGCATGTGACTTCCATAGCTACATTGTAAAAAAAAACAAAACAACAACAACATAATTTTATGGAAAATAACTCTGATTATTTCAAGTTGTTTTCTTTTATTTTAAATTGTAGTTAATGCTCTGTAAAATTATCTCTAACTACTCGACTGCCATTTTAAGCATTTTTTATACAGAAAAATTACTGTATTTCATACAGCACTCTCTGTTTCTTAAACTGCAAACAATTGTATGTAAAAAAAACAAAACAAACCAAGATAAAAAATTTTACCTGCGTGTTTCCCTCTGTTTTGTTTTCCGCGTTTTGTTTTCTGTTTTTTTCCCCATGGCCCGTAAGGACCTGCCCCTCTCTAAGCCCTCTGTCACTTCTTTCCACGTCCAGCCCGGAGAGGGCTACTGTTCCCGCATATGGCCCAGGGAGAGCCTCAGTTCCGGAGTGTTTTCTGCAAAACTCTACACAAGAACAACATCATTTTGCAGCAATGGTTTAACCATGTTCTCATTAAGAAAGCACAAATGCACAATATAATTACCTCAAGAATCACAAAATGAACACAGATAACGCACATTTATCCATGTGTGAACGTTCAGTAGCAAAACTGATAACACACCAGTCAGAACCTTAGGATGATATGAACAAGAACACAGGTGATTATATGTTTTGGAAAATAAATCCTGGTAGTGGGTGACAAAGAGGAAAAGAAAAATGAAGGTGACAAGGTCAAAGCTCATTTGTTCCTAAAGAAATACAAAGCACTATGACCATAAGGAAAGCTGGTTTGCAGGTTCATCTACAGGGTTTTTAGGCAGCATCCGGAGCAAAGTTTGGTTCAGTCTCTTTACAAGATTACCTTGGGGATGGTATAGTGTAGTCCTGGAGCGGCCAACTTTCGAGAGCTTCTGTAGGGTGTGGAAAAGGGAGTTTTCGAACTTGCACCCCTGGTCATGTAGTTTTGCGGGGAACCCGAAACAAGGCATGAAGCCGTTGAATATTTTCTTGGCTACCGTCTTCCTGTATTTGTTCCATATAGGTTAAGCCTGAGAAAATCTGGTGAAGTGGTCAATTACCATAAGGATGTATTCGTACCCCCCCTCTCGACTGGCCTCGAGGTGCTAGTAATCAATACACACCATATCCAGGGGTGTGCTCGGTGTGATTCCTCCCATTGGTGCAAGTCCATCCGTTACAGACTCTTATGCATGGACACCGGTGAGTCACATACTCCTCCACACCCCTCCGCATCCCTGGCCATTAGAACCTCTCTTGAGCCAACTGTAATACTTTCTCTGTCCTGACATGACTCATGTGGTTATGCAGCTGCTGAAGGACTATCTGCCAATACTTTGCAGACAGTACCAGTTTTTGTCGTTTTTGTGTCATTCTCTTATACAGAATGTTGTCTTCAAGGACCAGCTTGCGCCATTCTCTTAGCAGCTTCATTATTTCATTAACTGCCATGCATCGAACATCAGGGGTCACTGCCTTACCAGCTTCCTTCAATTCAATCACCAGATCCTTCCATCGACTTGATTGCACAGATACTATTTGAACTGAACTGAGCTGGATGATGACATCACTGAATTCAATGATGAACTTCCTTCAACTGAAATTGAGTGTTTACTGTTGTCTTTTTGCATTATTGACACACTATTTTCCTATTTAATACTGTAAAGCTGCTTTGACACAATCTGTATAGTTAAAAGCGCTATATACACTGCCCTCCAAAAGTTTTAAAAAGCTCTAGAAAAGTAGGGTTTTGGACAATATTGGCATTGATCCTATTTAATTTGTTATAATTTTGCACTGAAAAGGGACAACACAAACTACGAAAACATATTTTATTACATAAACAGTTTTATGTAATAGAAAATAACTTCAATTTTCGATTCATCAAAATGTCCACCATTAGCAGCTATTACAGCTCTGCATAATCTGGGCCTAAATTCATTGCATTCTAAACTTAATTGGCAATCAATTGTTGAAGCTATTAAGGTGTGCTGACCCAAAAATCTTTTAAAAACCTGGGCCAAGTTTAAACCAGTAACCAGGCATCACAGCTGACTTTGACATGTGTATATATTGCCATTATTATCTAATCAAAATGAAAATTATTATTGCTGCTCTTCAATGATAATGTCTTCAAAGGATTTGGCAAAGCACAGAACACCATCCAGGTAGCACAGGCAACACTCATCATGGATGGAATCTAATATCTCTTCCATACTCTGCTGAAAGGCATTGATAGACCAAAGGGTACCTTAACCATTCAAATAGGCCCCAAGGGATCACAAATTCTGTCAAGTGCCTTAACCCTTCAGCCATAAACCCCTGATAATAAGCCTTTCCCTGGTCAACTATGGAGAACCAGCGATAACCACCCAAGGTGTTCATGAGGCTGTGGATTCTTGGAAGAGGATGATGAATGGGAACATCTTCCAGTTAAGCTGTCAGTAGTCAATACATAGTCATAGTGTACCGTCATTTTTTACAAACACACATCACTGGGGCAGGGCAGAGTGAACGAGATTTTACTATCCAACCCTTGACAAGCAAGTCCTGAATATATGCCTTTACTTCTTTTAAGAGTGGCTTGGGTATAGAAGTGTAGTTATCTCACAACTGTTAATTATCTCACAACTACTTGATCGCTTGATTTCAGGTGACTCAAGTCTACAGGAGGATGCTACAGTGTATCGCCGTCCTCTGGCTGTGCTGACTGGGGTGAAGTAGTTTCTTGAGGGTTGTTCGATTCAACTTGATCTGTCTGGATTATCCTAGCAATGGCTGCTATTTCTACAAGTATAGTTCTTTTTGGAATGGTCACATAATGCTCAGTGTGATTCCCAACTGGGACTCTTATATATGACTGTCCCCTTTTGTGAATCCTACCCTACATTTTACATTGACAACCTGACCAGGCCGAATGGTGACACCTTGTGGCCCCAACCCTCACTCAAGCTGTGTCTGCATATACTTTTTTGTGCGGATATGGCCAACTGACACTTCAACCAGGTCACCTTGTGTATTTCCAGTGCTACTCATATATGATGCAAGGTGAATGCAAGGTGTCAAGGATGCCTGCTCTATCTCTAGGTCCTGTAATTAACTCTAAGATCACGTTAAACCCCAACAGAGGCCTCTCCAACTCTCCAACTGTAGCTGACTGACCAGAAAGGGGACTTAAATGGAGTAGCATGTGCGGGTAAGCTTACTGTAGCCTCCCACTAAATGGAATTACTTCTCCATTTCTTCCCTATTACTTTGCCCACTTCATCTCAACAAACTGGAGGGTCTTTTCTCAGGTTGTCTTGTCTGTGGTTTTCTTGCAGTACTGCCCATGTGATTCCATGACCCAGCATTAACTGTATAGTTGCGTCAGGGTGACCTTGAATCGGGGACTGCTGTCTGCGATGCACTCTTTGGTCTGATGTTGGGTGCTGTCTGCAGTGCACTCTTTGGCCTGACTTTGGGCGCTTCTTTGCCTGTTCTGGCAGCCAACAGCCTGGTGACCCTACTTGCCACAAAAGAAACAGTGGCTGCAAGTCTCCTCTTTTCCTTGCTTAATACAGTTGGGACAACCCTGTCTTCTCCTCTTTTCAGGTGCTTTAGTCATGCATTGACAATGCTGTTCTTTCTCCTTGGCCTGTTGCAGTTAATTGACTACGTTTGTCAGTCCTTCTACTTGGGTAAGGTTACGAATCTCTTTATCAGTCTGTTCAGTATTCGCAGCTGCTGCCTTAATTTGTGAAACCCCTTTAAACTGGGCACTACAAGCATAAGTGTTATCGGTTACATCTCCTGCAGCAACAAACTCACGATGAAGCTCACTGTTATTGTGCCCCAAACCCTGGCAAACTATATGGAGAAATATTTATTGAATTGTTTTAGCATCATGTCTTATATCAGCAGTGCTGTGTTTGGAAGCAAACTGGATCTTTTGTTTAAGACCAGTGACATGATAAAGAAACTGCTGCGGATTTTCATTTTCGCCCTTGATGTGCACACATCAAGATTTTCGAAACAGCTCAGTGCTTTCCTTTTACCTCTTGTACCGTCAAATCCTCTCTTTCCATTAAAGGGGTCATTGGATGCTAAGTTCACTTTTTCATGTTGTTTGAACATTAATGTGTGTTGGCAGTGTATGTACAAATCTACCTTATAATGATAAAAATCCATGCAGTGGTTTTTAATTAATCTGTAAAAATAATATCCCCTTTTTCAAATCGAGCCGTTCTCAGATGCCTGTCGGTGTGCCGTCACACCGACAGAGGCCGCTCCCACGATAGTTGATTGACATGAGCTCTTACCTCTGACCAGCTGTCACAGTCCAGTACCTTTCCTTGTTTAGATGCCGAAGCAGAGATGTAAGTTAGACAAGAATATCTCCGATTGAGCGATTAAGGTGTTGTGTTGCTGGATGTAATAATTAACATAGTGGTCGTCATTTACTCCCGACATCTGAGCAGCTGAAGATGCAGTAGATTACATTTGTTTGTGAATGGAATGCGCCTCCTGATCTACATATATCCGTCTATGTTCGCGTGAATCATTCATGATCCAGCTTCACTTACAGCAGAAGTGTGTATAAGCGTTTTTATTATGAATCTTTGCGATCGCCTTTCCTTATAACGTGGTAGTTAGGAAGTTTAGCGGCTAAACGTGGCTAAATGTGGCTAAAGTAAACAAGATCATCATTCCACAGAGAGAAGAGAGGGGCGGGGTGAGCAGAGCTCGTTTGCATTTAAAGGAACAACCCCTTAGAATGAGATGACTTTTGCTGAGCTCATTTTGACAAGGTAAAAAGGGTGTTGTTTTACAAAACCATTGAGAATTTTAAATCAAAGTATATTAGAGACTTGTCATTAAGACCCTAAAGAATCATATCAGCTTGTGAAAAATGGGCATCCGATGACCCCTTTAACATCTCCTTGAAGTGATTTAGTAATTTTCAGAACGCCTCTGATAATTTCACTCTCACTAAAATCTTTGTGTAAACCCTCTTCAATTTGTCTGCATAAGCTGTTAATCACAGAAGTAGAGTCACCAATCTGACCTTCATAAACTTTATATTTCCTTCGTGTGAGATATGGAAGTTTTCTCCTTAACATCTGCTCATCTTTACTGCATGGAGTCTGAAAAGGAAGTCGGAGAGAGCTGGACTGTGGGGACATGGCGTAGGGATTCGTAGCTTGAATCTTTCCGCCAAGCTCCTTGTACATTCTATGGACTGTTGATAAATGAGGCCTCTGATTTCTTCTTTCATTTGCCATCATACTGACCTCCAAACCACCGTTAGCGACAATCAAATAACAGCAAGGATTCCATGCAGGGATCCATGGCAAGCTGGAATGAGCTCCAGTCCTCCAGCAGGTGGCGCTAATCCCGGACGAGCCCCCAAGAACTGTTGCGGATTTCGGACTTCTGCATCAGCTATATTTTTCAAAAGGCTCACATTAGAACAAACACAAATGTCAAAACATGCTTTATGTAATAATAAATTGTTTCTTTATGTAAATGTTCACTGTTTCAGTCTATTTTTTGTGAAAGTTATAGGACTGATATGTTGTGTACACGGGAGGAACCGGCGCAAACACTTGGATTCCTTAAATGAGTGAAATAACATGATATCCATCAGATAAAAGCTAGACCTTTAAAATTACAGGATTAAAGAATCCCTCGTCTCCGCCTCCAGCCTCTGAGTCATGGACTCTGCCTCGGCCCTCCGACCCAGTGGCTCCGCCCCGGGTCCTGGCTCCCTCGTCTCCACCGTCGTTTGTCGGCCCACCTGCTCCACCGGGCTCCCTCATCCCTCCAGCTCTGCCTTGGTTGGTGGTCGACCTACTATCGCCTCAGGACTCTACTCCTCCGACTGCGCCTCGTCACTCCGTCCCACCGGCTCTGTTGGGCTCCTCCCTCCCTCCAGCTCCGCCTTAGTCCTCTGTCGCTTTGGCTCCGCCACGGACCTCCGGATATCTGCCTTGGTCGCCTGAGCCTTGGACTCCACCTTGGCCCTCTGGATCCTCGGTGCCGCCTGGACTCGTCGACTCTCCGTCTCCGCCTCGGGCTCCACCTTTACTTGCTCTGCTGCCGTTGGTCGCCCCCCCTGGAGTCGTCAGCCCTTCCTCCACCATGGCTCCTCTCTCCGTCGGCTCCGCCGTGGGCCGCCATCATGGCTGTGGCCTGGGACTCGTTTGGATCCTCCTGCTCTGGGTCCCTTCTGTCTCCTCCCTGGCTCCTTCCTCCGTCTGATCCGCCCTGGACCCTTCTGTCTCAGGACTATTTGTATTGATTTTTCCCTCATGTGCCCATATATGGTGTTCCTGTTCCTGTCCTTGTTATTGTCATCATTAATCACCTGCACCTGTCTGTCTATCATTAGCCTACCTTTATAAGTTGTATTCAGTTCGATGTTTGGTGTCCGGTCTCATCAACGAGTATGTGTGTTCCTACTTACCTTTTTTTTGGATATACCTGTGGATTTACGTGTGGATTATATTAAAGACTTTTCATTGCATTTCATCTTTGTGTTGCACCTTGCATCTCACGTGTTGTGACAGTTTTCTACTCTTCACTAATATATTTTCTCCTTATGTGATATCTGAGAAAGACTGGCTCATAAAGTCAATGGTCAAATCTCCCTGAGATTGAAAGAAAGACCTTGTTTTATATGTATATGCAAAGTATGAAAGAGCCTTGGCAGTGATAATCCCCCAGGACAAGATAGCATTATCGCATCTCTCTAAAGCATCAAAATGAAAAGAATTATTTACTTTGCACCAGTCAGGCCCCAAGACAATGAGTGCTATGACACCAAATATGTGTTTGGACTTGTGAATGCTTTGGACGGTCTTGTGGGGTTCAAGAGCTCCATGGGTATAAGAATGAAATAAAACAAAAAAAGACTGAAAGAAATTTAAAGATCAAGGGAGAATCATGTACAGTAGATGCGCACACACACACCTGCACACACCTGCACACACATTTTTTTTGCACACACTTTTTTTTTTTATTTTTACACACAAGAAGTCCCTTGTATCATCAATCTCATCCTTCAGAGCAGGACCCCCCCTGAGTCTCCACTGCTGTTTCTGTCTCTCTCTGTACCTGCAGCAGGTCTCCAGACACCCCTGTCTCCAACCAGGCTACTGGACCAGCCCATAGCACATTAAAGCAGCACACTCCCCATACAACTTTGAAGTCAAACTATATCCTGCAGTGGAACTGGAATGAATGAATGAATGAATGAATGAATGAAAATTATGATTTGAGATGATCCTTAAGTGCTGATAGTTGGAACATTCAGAACATCATCTGCTAAAGTAGTGGTGGATCAGAAGGGTCGACTTTTCATCTACTGTATCCAACAGTATATCACAGCTCAATCTCAGAAATACTTACACATCTAAAAGAGTGGACTTCAGTTGGACTTTAAATTGCCTGCTGTAAACACTGTTCATTATGTACAATTTATCTGGAGCCGCAATAAAATTATTTCCTGCAAACGCTGAATAGTTGATGGCTCCACAGGAAGTTGCACATTTTGAAGCCCTTCACTAACGACCATTCTGACGTTCAACATTTACTATATATCTACCTAACATAATGACAATAATAACAATATTAGGGCTGTCAACAGATTAACACTTTTACCCCCGGTTTCACAGACAAGGCTGAAGCCTAGTCCCAGACAAAAATGTAAGTCTGAGGTGTTTCAACTGAAAGAAACTTGCACTGACTGATCTTAAAATATATCAGTGCCTTTGTTTTGTCTCAAGATGGACACCAGTAATGTTTTTTTTCTAAGGCACGTTTATAAAAATTACTTAAATAATTGAACAATGGCCTAATTCTGGTTTAGTTTAAGCTCTGTCTGTGAAACCAGACCTTAAAAATTTAATTGTGATTAATCGCACACCATTTCAACAGGCCTTTACTCAGGTCTATACTCCACTGTGTAACAATCCGGCCAAGGTTTGCCCATCAATATAATGGATTTATGCGTTCTTACTTTATGACACTTGTACGCCACCCAGGTCCGGACTTATGCACAGGCCTAGTGAACTCCTTCCCACGGCACTAGACCAGAAGGGGGCCCAGACAAGCTGCAAGGGGGTTCTGACCCTCCATGTCTTTTCTTGTTAAATTTAAAGTTTCTGAGGCAGTGTCATTTTATATAGGGTGCCATGTTCCAATTCTTCACACACCTATGCGCCATTGGAGGGCAATAACATTAAGCGAATCAGGCTTCAGTATTCCCAAGAGAAAGGTGTTTCCCTTTAGCATCAACTAAAGCTGTATACAACGTCTCATTCCCTTTTCAGGGACTTTGGTTGCGTTTAAACTGACAGCCCTAAATAATATATAATGATTTTTCACACATGGCCTTCAGTGTCCTGTAGAATGGTATAGTTATAGTGCCTCATAGCCAGGGCTAACTGGACTGTGCTAACAACTCAAACAGAAAAAGTTTAGTGGAGACATTGATTTGTCAATTTCAAATTTTCAAGACATTGCAGATCACATTATGACAGTTCAGACACACTGCATTTTTACATAGTTCAAGCTCTTTTATTTTTTATGGTTGTAGGAACTAATAAAACTTTTTTTAACGAGGCTTGTTAGTTTTTATTTTTATTGTATTTCATTTGAAAGTAGGATATGCACCAACTGCACTGACAAGACATTTACTTATATTTTAAAGAAAGAAATTCTGTTTGGAATACTGCTATTCCATTACCTATACCATTAATCCTCCACAATTCATTCCCAGGTCTAAGTCACGCTGTTTCCAACCTAAAACCAGTAACGAGACTTAGCAAACCATTTTTTGTGGATCTGGTTTTGTGCACAGGTGTGCTGTCTTTTTTTAACAGAAAAGACCACTTTGCAAACTGCTGGAGCAATAGTAAAGGAAAGAAAACAGGCACAAGCACAGAGACAGTTCCTGGCCCAAATGTAAGGTGTCACAGAGTCTGCTGTTACATACAAAATAAATTTATGCAAGTGTAAATATTGACTCTTCTGACAAGGTGCAGCACACGGTCGATAGATAAATGTTTGGCTTATCACTCGCTGTGCCGTCTCTGCATCATGTCTTTCCTGACAAACCAGAAAGAGAGATTCTGCAGAGGAAAACAAAGGAGCAATACTAATTTTAAACATGCCTGAGCTGTAGTCATCAGTAAAAATCAACATGAAAATTATAGCCTTAAACTTCAGCAACAGTGCTGGTGTTGCTGCAAGAACTAGTTAGTTGCACTATTTCAGCTTCCCAGTTTCAGCAATTAACAATGTTTATATAATTTTTATTTTTTTGTGGGACACCAACTCACCCTGGATTATACAGGACTATATTGTATTGTTTATATTGTTTGAGTAAATATGTCTATGAAGAGTTTTTCAATCCAGTTATTTCTGTGAATTTTTGTGAGAAGAGGGTTTTTCTTTCTCTCTTTTTCTGGAGCTGAATCTAGTTTAAGCACAGACCTCTGGCCTACCTGCGGTTCTCTATGATTTGTGGGACTCACATGGGAGGAAAGCAGGATTCCTATAGGTTAAAATCTGCAAACAATAACTCGTGTTGGCTTGATGGATGAACTACATCCTTCCCCATTTGTCTGTGCTTTTACTACCACCCCTTTTTCAATTGTTATCCAAAGTTTGCTAACACACACGCTTTGAATCTTGCTGGACGATGGAAAAAGTGAGAAACAAGATGGAAAGAGATATGCAATAGAGGTTAGACTAGAGCAGAAGTTTGTATAAGAGGACTCTTCAAAGACTCTCAGGTCCTAATTAAGAGTAGGACGCTTCCTCTTCCCGTGACATTTCGCTGGACATTCTTGATAAATGTCACACCCATGGTTACGCCAGCAGCAAATGGATGCTTCGCCAAGCGCTTAATAACCTTTATAAATATGCCTGCCAGGAATTCAAATTCTCACACCCACATCCGTAAAATATGTGCCTCGTAAACAAGGTGTGTGTATGGGGTCTTGTGCATCAAATTAAGACTGAAGCCCCTGTCAGGGATGTCTAGGTTGCATGGTACAGGAATAGCTAAATGGGACCTTTCTCCTGTAAAGAATAAAAAAAAGGCCAAATATACCAAATTTACTAGTCTTTAAAATCAAATCAGATAAAAGGTTTTGTGAATTGGTAATGACATAAGGCAATCAGTGTATCTTTCGTCCATTCATTTTTTAATTAAAAAAAAAAAACATAAAATAAGAAAACGGTTCCTTTTTTGTTTTTCATTAAAAACAAAAACAAAAACAAAAAAACCCCAAAACAAAACAAAACAAAACAAAACAAAAAAACGGCTTGAATTTTTGATCTCTGCATGTGGGCGGGAATAAAACACTCCTTTCCACTGATTGGTCAACCAAACATTAAACCATGCAGTCACCAGTTCTTCCACATCTCCGCACAGCAGAATAATGTCCTGCTGCTAAAGTTGTATGCATTCCTAACGTGTTTATTGCAACTATATTTCATCACTTTGTCATCAAAAAACCAGACTAATACATGGCTAATGAGTACCCATACCGAATAGCCCATTTCTAGACAGGACTTACTTCTGTGTAGGCATAAATGCGGCAACCTGCAAGAGAAATACAGGTTTTTATTTTCTCATAGCCTATTATATTTATATAAGTAATATTTAATAGTAATATTAAATATTTATTTACTCACATAAAAGTTGAAATGATATAAATATGTAAAGATACAACATTATTTCATATCAGTGTAGACTATGGTCACATGTATTATTCCATTTTTATTTTTATTTATTTATTTATTTTCATTGTTAAATTTTTGGGGTAATGTTAAATAGCCATTACAAAATAGCACATCTCAATTACAAGAATCAAACCCCTGAAATAAAACTTTAAACAATAAAGCTAGATAATTTTATTTTTCATTTTTCTTGCAATATGGTCATTATTAGTTTTATTAGTAATTACCAGCCAATTATTATTATTAGTTTTTCAATATGTATTGCTATAAGAGGCAGTTGATTTGTAGTTTTGCTAATTTTGCTAAAGGGATTTTTGCTAATCTTATTAAATATGTATGTCGTATTTAATGTTACTATTATTATATTTTTTTTTAATTTAAGTTATTTTAGAATAATATGACATTATAAGCTGCTACCAAATAAATCAGTATCAACCAAAGCCATCTTTGCACAGGTGTATTTATGGGTTAATGTTGCCCAGAGGGCAGTAAATGCATTTACACACCACAGTTGCATAATATAATGTGATTAATGGTTTAAACACAACATTTTGAATACAGAAAAATAAAATGAATGACATTTTATTAAAAATTCTTGTTTATTTTAAACAAACTTTTAAAGAATTATTGAAAAATGTTTTATTTGAAGATACAAAGTCAATCACAGAAAAACAGAGCCTAAACAGAGACTAAAATCAAGCAGCAAGGCAAATAATTTGATCAGTTATATATTCATAGTAAAGTGTCATTTAAGCACATTGCAACATCTAGACTAGTCCACGTTCAGCTAAGTAACACATATTCAAAAATCAATTAACAAAACGAACCAATAAAACATAAAATTCATGGGGATGAACACATCAACTAGCCTCATTATGAAGCTTCTTATTAAATGGATGCCAACTTATCTATAGTCTTTTAAGGCTGGAATACACTACACAGTTTTTGCACCAATTTTTCACATATTTACAGTCTGGAGAAGTTGACACCGATTCCCTAAGGTCAGAGCCAGTCTGCATATTTGAGTCGACTGATTCCATAAAAAGTTGCATAGTTTATGATGGTCACAGAATTTTTTAGCTTCAGACTTTCATACAGTTGTAGGAGATCAAACATGTTTGATATTTTCAGCCGATTTTACAACACGTTTTAATTTGTCATGTGTCTCCTAGCAACAATGCGTACATTTCTGTGTAAGTTTGTTGTGATCGGAATGAATTTAAAGTCTGGTAGGGTGTGATCCTAAGTCGTTTAGTGCAGTGGTTCCTAACCACATTCCTGGAGGCCCCCCCAGCACTGCACATTTTGCATCTTTCCTTTGTCCAGCACACCCATTTCAGGTCTTGGAGTCTTTACTAATGAGGTAATGATCTGAATCAGGTGTGTTTGATTAAGGAGCATGCAGTGTTGGGGGGCCTCCAGGAACGTGATTGGGAACCACTGGTTTAGTGTATGATGGCCAGTTTTCCTTTGTGACAATTTATAAAGTCGGTAAGTGTACGATGCCTGAGGCCTCATTTATAAAAAGTCAAGTCAAGTCACCTTTATTTATATACCGCCTTTAACAATACAGAATTGTGACAAGGCGGCTGTACAGTATTAAATAGGAAACAGTACATCAACAATGCCAAAGGCAACATTAAACACTCACATTATAGGTAAAGGTAGTTAATCAAAAACAATAAAATAAAATGCAATATTGTGTTAAGAGAAAGTGTCCCCAACTAAGCAAGCCAGAGGCGACAGCGGCAAGGAACCAAAACTCCATCGGTGACAAATGGAGAAAAAAACCTTGGGAGAAACCAGGCTCAGTCGGGGGGCCAGTTCTCCTCTGGCCAAAGTTCCCGTGGTCTTGTGCCGACAGCCGTCTAGGTGATGTGGTCTTTAATGTGGATCCGTCTCTGGGGCTCATCTAGTTGATGTGGACTCCGCTGACATTCAGGGCTGTAGAGGTCGTCTCTAGGTGCTGATCCACCGTCTGGGCTGGGTTCGGACTGGATCCGGGGGACTGCAGTGACCATCTGATCTGGATACGGACTGGATCTGGTGGTTAATGTGACCTCGGAATAAGAGAGAAACAGACTAATATTAGCGTAGATGCCATTCTTCTGACGATGCACCGAGTACATCGGGTGTTATGGGAAGTGTTCCCGGTTCCGGTTGACCTAATTAGTGCAGCCTAACAATCCTTTAACGGATTTGAATTATAAGAATGTGGATTTGTTATGTGTAAGCAAGGTTAAAGAGATGGGTCTTTAATCTAGATTTAAACTGACAGAGTGTGTCTGCGTCCCGAACATTGTAGGGTAGATTGTTCAAAAAAGTTGCATATAAACCATCCTAAATTTGTTCTAAGATAATTTCTCAAAAGTGTGCAAGTGCGATTCAGAAAAAAGGAACGTGCTTACAAAAAAACACATGCTTACACCTCTCTTCCAGATGTGACTTTTATAAATTGTAAATGATCTTGAAATTGTGCGCAGCTGACTGGTGTCAGATCTCCACTTTGTAAACACCCCCTAATTATTATCATTAGCATATAAAAGAGCATCAGTCTTTGTTGAAAACTGTTGTTTGAGAATGGCAAATGGCAAGAAAAAACTTGAGTGAGGCTGTGATTGAAAAATAATTTACACATGAGAAAAAACAAAACAAAACTATAAACAGTTTACTTTTATTTGTGTACACTCCTAAAAATAAAGGTGCTTCACAATGCCATAAGAGAACCTTTTTGTCTAAATGGTTCCATAAAGAACCTTTAACATTTGAAGAATCTTTTTGTTTTACAAAACATTCTTTGTGGCGAAAGAAAGTTCTTCAGATTATAAAAAGGTAAGGAAGAGATGGTTCTTTAAAGAACCTTTGACTGAATGGTTCTTTGTGGAACCAAAAATGGTTCTTCTATGGCATCGCTGTGAAGAACCTTTTGAAGCACCTTTATTTTTAAGAGTGTACACTCACAATAAAAGAAAATACTGTGCTTTAATTTGTAGTATCAAGAAAAACACTATGCCTTTTTAGTGGTCTTGATTCTTTTTAGTTAATTGTAACGCCAAGACAGCAGAGGGAGCCCTCACCCTAGAACTGCCTGCACGCTCCCTCTGCTGCTTCTACTGTTACTTCCTGTTTGTCACTATATAAAGACTGGCCATGTGCTTAAGACTTCGCGAAGTATTGCCAGTTTCACCTGCCTTACTGAGTGTTTATATACTCTGTTGGATTACCTGTTGCCATCTTGCTCTGTTTTGGATATTGTGTTTACGGATTACCCCTGTTTGGATTTATTTGCCTGTTTGGACTGTTTTCAAGGTTTGACCATTACCTGTCTTTTGACTATCGCTCTCTGGATCGCCCCTGTTGGATTGTTTGCTATATTGGACTGACTTCATGGTATTTGATCCTCTGCCTGTGTTATCTATCTGCTGCTTGGATTACGATTGTGTCGTGTATGCTATTGGACTGCCTTTCCGGTATTGACCCTCTGCCTGTTTATCTGTACTCTGTCTACTTTAATAAACGACCGCAAATGGATTCTACTTCTGCCTCAGCGTCCACGTTACAGCATACTTCGCCTCCCATGAATCCAGCGGAAGTTACATGACACACCACGAACCCAGCAGATTGTCTCGTCCGACTCCGACAGGGGAACCGTTCCATAGAGGACTACGTAACTGACTTCTGCAAACTACCAGGTAGATTTTAATGACACCTTTCTTCTGGACATTTTCCGTTTTGGTTTAAACAAAAACATTTCCCGTTTCCTGCCACGCAATACCCCACAATGGACTCTTGAAAGTTATATCGACCTCGCACTCCGATTAAGCGGCTCACCTTTTACTGTCGGGATTGCGGACGAGGGACCCCGCAATCCCGCAGTAACCACCACACCACAACCAGCTCACGTCATATCAAACAAACCAGAGACCTTTCACACCCCAACCTTCATGTCCGGTATTGTCACCATCGTGCCAGAACCCCCCCAAACCAAGTCTGTTAACATAAAGTCTGCCAAGCCAAAGCCTACTCACGTCACGTCCACCAAGCCACAGCCTGCTCACGCCACGCCTGCCGCTCCAGGGCCTGCTCACGCCACGCCTGCCGCTCCAGGGCCTGCTCACGCCACGCCTGCCGCTCCAGGGCCTGCTCACGCCATGCCTGCCGCTCCAGAGCCTGCTCACGCCATGCCTGCCGCTCCAGGGCCTGCTCACGCCATGCCTACCTGTCTGGAATCTGCACCTGTCATGGCTACCCTCCTACAACCAGTTCACAAGATGGCTGCCATCCCCAAACCTGTTCACAAGATGGCTGCCATTCCAGAGCCAGTCCACAAGATGGCCGCCATCCCCAAACCTGTTCACAAGATGGCCGCCATTCCAGAGCCAGTCCACAAGATGGCCGCCATCCCCGAGCCACTCCACAAGATAATCGCTGTCCCCAAACCACGCCTCATGATGGCCCACGTACTGGACTCACCCCTAATGGCTGTATGGGCAGCTCATGTCAAGTCAGCTACCCCTGATTCAAGTCCAGCCGCAGAGCCAAGTCCAGCTGCAGGTGCATCTTCAGAGTCAGGTCAAGTTGCAGCTGCGTCTCCTGTGTCAAGTCAAGCTACAGCTGCTGCTCCAAGGTCCAAAGCTTCCAAGTCCAGTCACGCTTCAGAGCCCGGCCAAGCAACAGAGTCAAGTCAAGCCAAAGCTACTGTTCTCTATGAATCAAGCCAAGTTACAGCTGTTCTCCATGAGTCAAGCAGGGACACAGCTGTTCCGCATGAATCAAGCCAAGTTACAGCTGTTCTCCATGAGTCAAGCAAGGACACAGCTGTTCTCCATGAATCAAGCCAAGTTACAGCTGTTCTCCATGAGTCAAGCCAAGACACCGCTGTGGTTCTCCATGAGTCAAGCCAAGTCACAGCTGTGGTTCTCCATGAGTCAAGCCACGTCACAGCTGTGCCCCACGGGTCAAGCCACGTCACAGCTGTGCCCCACGGGTCAAGCCACGTCACAGCTGTGCCCCACGGGTCAAGCCACGTCACAGCTGTGCCCCACGGGTCAAGCCACGTCACAGCTGTGCCCCACGGGTCAAGCCACGTCACAGCTGTGCCCCACGGGTCAAGCCACGTCACAGCTGTGCCCCACGGGTCAAGCCACGTCACAGCTGTGCCCCACGGGTCAAGCCACGTCACAGCTGTCATTCCTGAGTCAAGCCATGTTGTTCCTGAGTCAAGCCATGTTGTTCCTGAGTCAAGCCATGTTGCAGCAGATCTTCACGAGTCAAGTCAAATTGCTGCTGTCTTCCCTGAGCCAAGCCACACCACAATTAATCTTCATGAGCCAAGTCAAGTTGCGGCTGTCGTCCATGAGCCAAGCCACAGTTGATCTTCATGAACCAAGTCAGGCCACGGCCGGCCCCCCTGAGTCAAGTCAGGCCACGGCCGGCCCCCCTGAGTCAAGTCAGGCCACGGCCGGCCCCCCTGAGTCAAGTCAGGCCACGGCCGGCCCCCCTGAGTCAAGTCCGGCCACGGCAGGCCTCCCTGAGTCAAATCCGGCCACGGCAGGCCTCCCTGAGTCAAGTCCTCATTCATGTATACTCCGCTCTGCTATGCATGTCATTAGTCCCACTATGGATAACTCTGCTCCTGTCTGCTCTACCTGCCCTGCAATGGCTCCCTGTTCAGCCTGCTCCGCCTGCCCCACCATGGTCCCCTACTCTGCCATTGCTCCATGGCCCAGGCCCTCCAGTACTTCACGGTCTGCTACTGCTCCACGGCCCAGGCCCTCCAGTACTTCACAGTCCGCTACTGCTCCACGGCCCTGGTCCTCCAAAGTTCCACTGTCTGTCATTGCTCCACGGCCCAGGCCCTTCAGTGTTTCACGGTCTGCTTTTGCTCCACGGCCCAGGTCCTCCAGGGTTCCACTGTCTGCCACAGCTCCACGGCCCTGGTCCTCCAAGGTTCCACTGTCTGTCACAGCTCCACGGCCCTGGTCCTCCAAGGTTCCACTTTCTGCCACAGCTCCACAGTCCAGGTCCTCCAGTGCTTCACTGTCTGCCACCGCTCCATGGTCCAGGTCCTCCAGTGCTTCACTGTCTGTCCCTGCTCCACGATCCAGGTCCTCCAGTGCTTCACTGTCTGTCCCTGCTCCACGATCCAGGCCCACCTGCTCTACATGGACCTGGCCCTCCGTCCCACCCCCTGTTTTGCCTCTGTTCCCCCACCCACCTGGACTGTTGTTGTTGTTGTTGTTGTTGTTGTTGTTGTTTTGAGCGCCAGGAGTCGCTCCTGGGGGGGGGGGGGATTCTGTAACGCCAAGCCAGCAGAGGGAGCCCTCACCCTAGAACTGCCTGCACGCTCCCTCTGCTGCTTCTACTGTTACTTCCTGTTTGTCACTATATAAAGACTGGCCATGTGCTTAAGACTTCGCGAAGTATTGCCAGTTTCACCTGCCTTACAGAGCGTTTATATACTCTGTTGGATTACCTGTTGCCGTCTTGCTCTGTTTTGGATATTGTGTTTACGGATTACCCCTGTTTGGATTTATTTGCCTGTTTGGACTGTTTTCAAGGTTTGACCATTACCTGTCTTTTGACTATCGTTCTCTGGATCGCCCCTGTTGGATTGTTTGCTATATTGGACTGACTTCATGGTATTTGACCCTCTGCCTGTGTTATCTATCTGCTGCTTGGATTACGATTGTGTCGTGTATGCTATTGGACTGCCTTTCCGGTATTGACCCTCTGCCTGTTTATCTGTACTCTGTCTACTTTAATAAACGACCGCAAATGGATTCTACTTCTGCCTCAGCGTCCACGTTACATTAATGGACAACGACAACAACAACAACAAAACCAAAATGAACACAAACATATATTAAATAAATAAATAAATACCAGGATAAAAAAAAAGTTCCATACATTGGGGCAGTTACATAAATTTGAAAAGCTTTAGAATATTTTTTTTTTTTTTTTTTTATAGGAACAACCAAATATGGGCACAGAGAAACACGAGGGAAAACTAGGTCAAAGAGCACATGGGAAGCAAAACAAACACACAGAACAGTCATGGGCCATGGCCGTGAAGCTCTCTGTGCTGCATCGCTAAAATTAGGCTAATCCCCTACCTCGTCCCTGACACCCCCCCTCCCCCCCCCAACCATTTGAATTTCCGTAGGCAGGATTTATTTTAATGATATTCTAATGGACCACGTTGGACCACAGCACTCGGAAAACAAACGCTGTAGTCCAGAGGAGCCTTTCATTATAGTTCTTGAAAAGGGATTTTTAAAAAATAAATAAATACTATCTCCCTTTGGAGTGGACTTTGAGATTTGTAACGTTGGAGATCTTTTTTATGTCCAAACATACACACCACACAACATTTGAAAAGTGAAAAAGCATAATAGGACCCCTTTAAATAGTTACAATGTTTTTATCACTTTTGCTTTGTTACAGATTGTTTGACGTGCTTATATTATTTGAGCATTTATACATTTTTAACCTAAATCACAGCAGTGTCCATCTATGAAAGATGTATATAAGCTGTCAAACAGACATGCAGAATTTTACATTGTGACATGAACACTTTGTTTACATGAAACCGCATAACTATAGGAACTCCAAGTATTTACATTTTATTTGCCACAACCAATGAAATATAAAACATGTAATGCAAATAAATGTTATAGTAGTATAATATAATGTAATAGCCCTACTACCTCACAAATACATATAGAACAAATATAAATACAACTGGGGTAAATAGCCTATTATTTCATGATGTTTTTTGATGTAGAAATCTTAACATTATAAGTGGACCTCAGAGAAAAGTATAACATTAAAAAAAAAAAAAAAAAATCATGACCCCTTTAATGTGTCAAAGTGGCTATTGCAGATAACCCCAAATTTAATAGAATATGCTATACTCTTGTCACATGACTTCATTTAGAACACACATAGGTGTGTTTGACTTGAATCGCAGACCAGTTGGTGTATGTCAAAGTATCTCAAGAGTGAAGTTCTTTACACACTTATGGTTTAAGGCAGAAGAAAATGAATGTCACAATTTCATTAGGGTATAGGACATTAAAGAGACCTTTTTACTGAGTCTGAAAAACACCAGAAGAAATATGTATGTACGCCAGATGTGTTTAAGAAATTGCATGTGCCCTGGTGAAAGAGAGAAGTAACATCTTACAGCAAGAACTTCTCAGTCCATTAGGATGAGAGGCACTGTAGAAGTTAAAGCAGCTGGTGGACACACCACATACTGACTGCTACTTACTGCTGCTTTTGATATCAACCCCCGCTCTCTTCAGGAACTGATTATTCCATTACTGTTTGTTAAATATCTGTGAAATTTGTTCTATTTATGTCTCAGTTGTTAAATATTTTTATGATCAAGCTAATATTTACACATAATAAAAAATATAATCAAAAGAAAAAGCAGTTGGACATAGTAGGACCTTTCTTTTTTCATGTCTCAGGGAAGCAGGATGCAGGAACCAGCAACCATTTATCTTTAAGTTTACTGAACTGAGACTAGTTTGTGGTATTGATGTCGTTCATTAACATTTTCTCCCCTGGCCTCGCTCCACTCTGACAGCTCTTGGTCCTGCCCTGCGCTTTGCCACATACCCCTGTCACCCTTTGCAGGCTTGGGGGGACCCTTGATTCTGTGCTCTGTTCCTTCCAATCACAACAACTGCAGCACTTGGGGGTATGGGTAGACAAGGCGAGAGAAAGGGAATAGAAGTATGAGGAGGGACGGAGACAAGAGAGAAAAAAGAATGAATTTAGTTTGGCTCCCATAACGAACTGCCATTTGGCCCTCTACCAGGAGGCATGTCACTCCAGCCCGCCATCCTGAGTGTCTGTGGTGGCAATGCACAATCCTTCCTCATTTGCACCACAAACACCCCCAGCAGTGAGGGTTCTTTGACAGTGCATTCCACAACAATTCACAACAGCTACCACAATCTGCTCCTTACGCACCAAGACGCAGAAGCCTACCCTTGCCCCCACTAGCGAGGCACCCTCTCATCTTTTTCCATGTTTGCTTCCTCTCCGGTCCATTCAGCCATCCCTGCATTAGAAAAATGGACTGTTAAAGGCTTGAGACAAGCTCTCATATGCATTACATTTTTCATGTAGATATAATAAAACAGTTATACCTACTTATACATCTCTTTCTAGTCTACTAACCCTTATTAAAGCCTTCATCTCATCCACTCAAGAGAGCAAGACTTGCTGGGCCCTGAGCTTCTCTCCTTCCTCCTACGCAGTCCTGGGTCCTCCTTCAGCAAAAGCATTGAGCGCGGCGTGTTGGTTGGCAAAAGTAGATGCCACATCAGCTTTCAAAGTAATAGCCATTCACCAAGACTCATGTGCACAATAAATTCTACTTTACCATTCAGTCAACTTTCGGCTGCTCTGTTGCCTAGGAAAAAAAAAAAAATGACAGAATCATTCTGATTGTGTCTAATCTCCTAGACACCCCAAATTGCTATTTGGCAACTTAAACTTTGTGGTGCGCATAATTCCACAGGGAATTTTCCCTTCCTTGTTTCATCAGTTAACATGCTGGAAAACCAAATTCTTTTATATGGTGAATGCAAAAATTAGTTGAGCTTATAGGAAGGATAACCTTCCTAAAACAGCAGAATGGTCTAACCTTTTTCTATGACAACCATGTATATCTTCCTGGTAGATAACTGCTCTGTGGGACTTGTGACTGGTGTGTGGCGCAGTTGTTGCTCATCAACACTCACTCCACCAACCTCGCTCTGCTCCCACGGCTCTCAGCCCTGGCCTACTCCTCACCAAGTATTTTGAGAACATATGAAGACTGATGTGATTACATCATTCATAGTGTTTTATAGGAGTGGGTGGAGCTAAAGATCTCACATTATGCTTGGTGCTAATCTCTGATTGGTATATTTTTCTTTACAGCATCATTTTGTTACTAAAGATTTTGATACAGTCTATTAGCAACCTTGCTACTAAATGTCTTTAAAGGTTTATAATTTATTATTAAAATAATTTTCCCTATGGGGAAGATACATTGAGTAAAGTTATACTGCACACACTATTAAGAATGAAAATGATCTGATTCTGTACTTGCCTTACTGTAACCTATGAATAATGCTTGATGAAATTCTATTTCTCTTTTTTCCTTTCAATTGTTAGGTTACCTGACAAAACAAGATTTTACAGTCTGCTGAATACTGTAAGAATTAATCATGCTGTTTTAAACCTAGCCATTTACATTACTATCCAGCTAAAGTTAAATGTTAGTACCTTTAGAAATGTTGTTGATGTGCTATAAATGTCATTAAAAATCAGAGCTATCAATCATGATTACTGTAAGTCCTGTGCACTAGTATGTTGGGTAATTATTCTGCTTGCCTTGGAAATGGAGATTGTAGTATAATTGTGTACTCATTAACTTTGATATTTTTGTGGGTGCCGTTAGATTTGATGAGCTTTGTGTATAAATATAAAATAAAGATATGATATATTTAGAACAAGATTAAAATTTAGAAGGATAACTTAACTTTTAGTGTTTGGGTTTTAGTATTTAGAATTTAGTATTATTATTATTTTTTTAGTATTTAGTTAACAAATTTATGCAGTTCCATAAAGCAAGCAAATAAACAGACAAACAAATGTTTTTAAAAATATAATTTATTGGTTTAAATTGGATAACATATGACAGCAACACATTCTAGCATGATCTGTTTAATATTTCTGCACTGTACTTTTTGATAACTGTAAAATATTTGGTTTAAAATATCAAATATAAACAGAAAATTAAGATATTGCATATCTTTTATTTGATATGGAAGTAGAAAAATGTAAGTTATGATTTATGCAATTTAATTATTAACAACAATTGTCTGATTAAATAAATTATCTAAATAAACTCATTTATGTTTGCTGATTTTTTTTTTTTCCCATCAGACTCTCTCTGGACATGAGGTTGAGTGATTACACTCTGTTTGTGTGTGTGAGGAAGTGTTTCAAGGTTGTTTCAAGTCACACGACACGCATTGCCGCACAGTGGCTAATTGTGTCTCCTGAGGAATAATTAGGTGACAAAAGTGTGTAGTGGCGCCACTGAACACATACACACACCACAAACGGTATGCTGTGTGTTCAGCATGCTTCACAGCGCACAATCATTTGTTTTTAAAGGAAATTTGACATAAAAAGAAAGAATTGCTGCAATACTATATAAACAGGAATAAGGTCATCAGAGAATAAAATTTGTGTTGATTATTAAATTAAAAAAAAAGTGCTGTAGAAATAAATTATTGAAAATAATTTTACTGTGGAGTACATTTAAATATTTTACAAAACCTGTTTACAACAAACAAACAAACAAAAAATGTTATAAATGTGGAGTGACAAATGTATTAAATGCAAGCTATAATTATTATTTAGGTAAATGCATTAAATAATTTTGTAGAGAACGCAAAGTAACAGTAAAATGTAATTGAGTTATAAACCACCTGAAATGTCTAGATAAAATACCAATTTGTAGTTGATATAAAGACAATTACTTAATTATAAAGATAAATAAGGCCAATTAATACATTTGACGAATGATCACAGGGTAGAGCTACATGCACTGCTGGAACAAAGAGATGTTGAGATAATAATAAAGATTTGTTAAATCAAATATATTATTAATCTTTTAAAATCCTGAGCATGCCACTTGGCCAGAATCACATAAAGGTAACAAAATGCTGAACTCATCTAGATCCCTATTTTTGACAGCACTGATTCACACCTGCATATGTGCTGTGCTGTGCTGTGCTGGAAAATACAGTGGAAATGTGTGTGTGTGTTCTTGTTTATCGTACGTTGTAGGAACCAAATATCCCCATAATGATAGTAAAACTTAAAATATTTAACGTTCTGGGGACTGGCCTGCGATCTCCATAAGTGGGAAAAATATTTAAAAAATATGTTTGATCTGAAAGTAAAGTAACAGTGCAAACAGGTTTTCTGTAAGGGGTAGATTTAGGGTTAGTATTGATAGTCAGTTTAAAAACAATAGACGTCTATGGAAAGTCCCCACAATTCACAGAAACCTAACGTGTGTGTTTGTGTGTTGTGAATGTGTGTGTATGCATGTATGTATGTATGTATGTATGTATGTTTGAATTCTGAATTTTGTTTTGTAGTATAATAAATAGGTAAATAAGTTTTTATTTAAATAAAACATTTTCATCACATGAATTTGCTTTCAAGTGTAAGTGTATTACAAGTGTAGGTACACTTGTAGGTATACTGTAGGTATACTGTAGGTACTGTTGTGGTCAATTTTTCAATGCCTGAATATGAATATTTGTGCAGCTGATGGCCAATATATAAGCCTAATTACAAAAAAAAAAAAAAAAAAAAATATATATATATATATATATATATATATATTTGAAACAGAATTTTGATATATATATATATATATATATATATATATATATATATACAGTACTGTGTATCTGTGTATATACTTGTCCATCATTCAATCCATTCTGTCTTAAGAAACAGATAAAATGGAGACAGACTAAATCCAGAAGAACTGTGGCAACATCTCCAAGATGCTTTAAGAGACCTATACCTACAAAGCTACAGTACCGTTAAAATTTGTAGACAGTTAGGCACATAAAATGAGGATGCTGTCAAAAACAATGTCATAAATAGATTTTCTTTATCAAAGAACTTCTGTTAACTAAAATAAATAAGCATTTGATGTGACCATCCTTTGCGTTTAAAGCAGCTTGTGCCCTATGTGCACTTGTGCATAGTTTTTCAGGTAGCTTTGCAGGTAGGTTACTTGAAACATCTTGGAGATGTTGCCACAGTTCTTCTGGATTTAGTCTGTCTCAGTTTTTCTGTTTCTTCATGTCATTCCAGAGACAGACTGGATGATGGTGAGATCAGATCTCTGTGTGGAGCACTGGCTGTTGTCAGACTCCTTGTGCAAACAAAAATCTCACTAGATTATTACAATTAATGGCAAACATAATGTTTGGAAATGTTAACCGATATTTTTTACTGACACACTACAGCAAAGGATAGAAATAACTTACTTTAAACCATTTTTAGGTGGTGAAAATACTAGTGGCCTAAGACTTTTGCACAGTACTGTATATATATATATATATATATATATATGAACAGTTTGGTTCCAAAACGCTATACATCCATTTTGATTAATTAAAGTAAAAATGTGTTTTCTTTACCAAGAAAGTGGCTAGATAAAAACCACTATTTTCTGTTTCAAACTTTCCGATAGCATCTTTAGGTTATAATAACATTAAAAATTTAAATCCAGATTTAAATTTTCAGAGATTTATTATAAAAACTAATTATATTATTTAAACTGATTTTTTTTCCCCCCAAAATGCAATAAATCCATCAGGGCTATATGCTTACTTTTCTTTTTAGGAGCACGTGTGGTTCTAACTTGAAAAAATTTAAGAACAGAGTCAAAATTTTATGGAGCAGCTTCTAATCAATAATCAAAAAATCTGATGAAAAAATTAGCCTTCCCATTATGAGGTGATATTTGACTCCTTAAAGTGAATTAGAATGGAATTTTGTTTTTACCTTTGTAATGGCATTTTTTAACTTTATTAAAAGTACGTCATCTTTTATCTAAAGTGTTTTTAAATTTCTAATTAAAACAACAGAATAAGAATAAGTTACCAATCAAATGAAATCAGTATTAACAAACTTAATTTGAACAGAGGTGGCACAGAAGAACACAAAAGTGAAATATTAAATGATTTAAATAACTGAAATAAAGATACTTTAAAAATTAAACTAAAACTGCCAGTAGGTGGCGGTTTTAATTACTGAATCATATCATTCATTTGATTCCTTCGAATGGCTGATTCATTCAGGAATAAAGCAAGTGACTGTCTTTATGAATGGGTAATTGATTCATTGACTCACTAGATCCGTTTAAAAACGCATGCTCATTCATAAAGAAAACACAGCTGTGTTTGAATAGAGATGCACAGTAGCTCAATTGTGAGTTTGTTTTGACAAAATACAGCAAAATCAGGCAATAGTGTTATAGTCAGACAATGTTAGTAACTTAATATTAACTTCTTGCTTATTTAACTGTTGTATTAAATCAGTATCTCATTTACAAACTCCCTTAAAAACATTAAAAGCTGTCACTCATCTAAGTTATTGCGATCTCACAAAGTTCCATTATAATCATCAAATCTCTCTACACTACACAGTGAATCTCTTATTTGCAGGAAAGGGAGAGTGACGATTGTCGCGGTTTGGAAAGATAAAGAGAAAACATGACAGAATAACAGGGCGGATGTCGCATTTTGCGTAAAATTAAAAACTTTTCAATACCGACCAGATACAATACTGATTTTGGCATGAACTCAATTTTGTAAAAAATGGCGTTTATCGCGTTTTGGAGCCAAACTCCAATAATCTTAATCTTAAACTGAGATGCCTGTAACGTGACAGTTCGGTACGAATACATGGGTGTAACGATACATGTATTCGTACCGAACTGTCACGTTACAGGCATCTCGGTTTGATGCATGAGGCCTTACAGCGAATACAGGCAATTCACCCTCTATCCAGAACTGCACTAATGCAACTCTGTTTGATAACCGACAGCAGAAGAACAGCAAATGCCAGGAGTTGCGTTCTTGAAACAAAGCCCACTAGACAGTGTGCTGATTCTGAACGTGTCTCGCACCGACAAAGGAGTATGACGTTACTTTAAGGCTTGCACACTCAACTGTTTGTGAAATGGAGCTTTGTGCTCTTGTATCCTACCTTTCTCATTCGGCATAAATCCAAATATTCCATAATATTTTCATATTTATGATGTATCCAAATGCTAAACTATTATTTATTATGTAAATTACAGGCTTTGTACTTGAGTCGCATTATAACTGTGACTCTTTCTCAGCAATTCAGTAGCATTTCGCACAGTAAAATCACATATTATAAACATGAAGAAATTGCTATACAGTTTTGATTTGGATTCATTTGGATATTTGATTTATAAAGATGTGATATTTTTAGTTCACCCCAATATTTATTTATAATTTCTGATTTAATTATGGAAAACAAATTAGTTTGAAAGAGTACTGTTACTGTTGGCTTGCTTCGCTGGAATTTCCACGTAATATTCAGTAATAATATCAATTTGACCGCACTGAGTTTACTGGATGAGAACAAAACTGATTTAACCTGGATGATGCGCTTTTGCCTTCTGTACAGTTTCTTATATAGCTTAATCAGATTTGCTCTATAATTGATGAATTTTGCAATATTGACACTGTTATCCAACTGAATCAACTTCACTTATTCTGTTATTTTCATACAGTATAACAGGATAAGTGTGTGTGTGTGTGTGTGTGTGGGGGGGGGCATGGGGTATAGTAAGCAACCTTATTTAAGACACTCAGTACCCAGCCTATGAGAATGTTCATACAGATATAAGATACTAATCTCTCAGCTGCTAGACATATGGGAGGTCAAAGCTGTAGCGTTCACAATGTCTCCACGTGTGGCGGGTATGTTCTGACAACCAGTGTGTCTTTTCATCTCTCCTACTGCAGATGTCCCCGGGGGAGGACAGGCGGCCCACCATTCTGCGCTTTCCATTGCCCTTCATGATGGATGTGTTGCGTGAGCATTGGACTCGTCCCCGGGGCCTGTCTCTGCCTCTTTTCTGGGTTAAACGGCACCCTACATCACACCCATCTATACATTCACAAGCCGAGCGTGTTTACTGGAGTGTAAAAGCACAGCAATCCATTTCCTGTCAACATCTCAAGATAAAAGAGGAGGACGATAAGAAATATCTTAGACAGCACTTCTGAGGTGAACTGAAAATGATATCACAACTGGAGCAATGTTGGATTCTTTAAAGAACAACATTTCATTATTCATGTAATTCTGCACCTTTGGCGTACTATTTTCAGTGTACTTTAAAACTCACTATATGAGTCAAGACCACCAATGTCCACCTCATTTTCAAATTGTTCCACCATTTTTGTTGACCCACTCTTTGTAGCTCTTGATAGTTTCCTGAATGTACTGTGCTGCAGGAAACATTAGGAGGCAATTAGGGTCGTGGTGTGGTCAGTAGTGATGTTGAGCCCTGTTTAAATCAGGAGAGGATGGGGGGTCCTAATTACATGCTAATATGGGCCAGGCGGTGTCATGAGTTTGTAATTGGAGCACAGCTGCTACTGGGAGCAACAGAGGCAACGCAGAGAGAGGCTCCAGCAGGTCAGGGTGATCCGAGCTGGTTTGTCTCTGTCAGAGGACACACTTTTAGAAATTCATGCAGTTTGTTCTGAGTTTTATGCTGCTGCTAAGAGAGTCCAAAAGTAAGGTCTTAAAGGATTTTTTTCCTCTTAAAAATGAAACTTCTATCATTTACTCATGACATTCCTAACCCTTATAACTTTCTTTGTCCCATGGTAAAAATTACATTTTTTCCATAGGTAAAAGACCTGAGGCCTCATTTATAAAACATTGCATACACACAAAATGGGCATAAAAATTTTTCCACACATATATCGAGATTTATAGAAAATAAACTTGGCGTAAATATGTACGCACCGCACGGGCACTATCTAGACCATGCATACAAACTCTTTTTCCTGGAGTCAGAAAAGTAATGAAGTAAACAACGATAAACTCTGTTACAAAACACATTTGGTAACACTTTCGAATAAGGTGTCATTAGTTTACATTAGTTAATGTATTAAATAACATGAATGAACAATGAGCAATACATTTACTACACTATTTATGAATCTTTATTAATGTTAGTTAATACAAAATACAGTCATTCAATGATTATGTTAGTTCACAGTGCATTACCAATGTTAAACACAATTTGTGATTTTAATAATGCATTAGTAAATGCTGAAATTAATATTAACTAATGTGGCAGTGTAGGATGGGCTTCCCTTCTTTGTGGTGGTTGTCCCATTATGGGAGTGAGCAATAAGGATAATTAATGTCGGAGTATTTAAATGTCTGGACAGGAAGCCTCTCATTGTCTCAGTAGTCGAGGTGGGTAATGGTTGATTTTTGAAGAACTTTATTGTACTGTCATGTGTTGATTTGGTTTTGTATTGTTGGTTTGAAGTGTTTTCTTTTGTGTGTTTCTAGTAAAACAACACTTATGAAGGCATCCTATCATTCTACGCTTGTGTATTCACGGATTTAAGTATGTATGATTCGATTCTCTTTTGGTAATAGGTTGTTTGGGGTATTTCTGATTACTGTTTTTGTTTTTTAGTCTTCCACAGTTCATTTGATGGCCAACTGTGGGTCGTGCTTCTGTTTGGTTTCCTTTAGTGTGAAACTGTAGTGTTTGTGTTTTCACTTTGTTTTTGTCATGGTCATGGTTATGGTCATTTTATTTATATAGCATCGTATAATTACAATGTTCATTGTCCAAGGTGCTTTACAATTCAAAGATAAAACTAAACACCAGAAAACAATATATGAGTGTGATAATGAGTCGAGCCGCTTAGGCCGGGTTAGTAGCATATCCTCCATCTAAAATCTGTTCATATGGGATTCTGGTTTATTGCCAGTGAGTTAGGATGCTGTTATGTTACTCTGTTAATTGACATTCTGGGTTATCAACTGTAATTTGTTTTTCTTTTGAAGTGAATATTTGATATTTGTGCCTTTTGTAGTTGTACCAGACCCATTAATTCTTTTTTCTTTTTTTCTAGTTTGATCCAAGGCTGGGTGCGTTGAGGGGGAGGCTAGCCACCTGGGTGAAGCACACGGTTATGAGTTTGGAACACCAGGGTTTGAGCACCTCTTCCTATTGTTTGCTGTGCACACGTTTGGTTGAGAGCACAATTCATTTCAGCTAGTTTGTCACCCCTAAGGTAAGCTTCAGCCTTGTTGTTTCTCTTTTTTCTAAGAATTTTTGTGGTTATGGATAGTGGTTGGTGGGGAAGGTACAAAGTTTCTTTATAATTGTGGGATTGTGTGTTGTTGTCTTGTGTTAGCTTTCATATCATGGATGTGTAGTAAAATACTTTTAAAATTGTGAATTTCGTTTAACATTTCTGCAATAAAAGTTAACTTATTAAGAGTATAATGTTGGCTGAATTTTCCAATTTCTATATGAGAGAGACATTAATGTGTGTTGGCAGTGTATGTACAATTCTACCCTATTATGATAAAAATCCATGCAGTGGTTTTTAATTAATCTGTAAAAATAATATCCCCTTTTTCAAATCGAGCCGTTCTCAAATGCCTGTCGGTGTGCCGTCACACTGACAGAGGCCGCTCCTGCGATAGGTAATTGACATGAGCGTCTTACCTAAGACCAGCTGTCACAGTCCAGTAACCTCCATTGTTTTGATGCCGGAGCAAGGATGTAAGTTAGATTGAGCGATTGAGGTGTTGTGTTGCTAGATGTAATAATGAACATAGTGGACAACATAATGAACAACATTTACTCCTGACATCAGAGCCGCTGAAGATGCAGTGGATTACGTTTGTTTGTGAAGGGAACGCAAAACTGCAGAAATTTAATTTGATTTGAATTGGATATTTTGGATATTTTGATATATATTTTGAAACACAAGAAGGATATGGCATGATTTTTAGCAATAAAAATGAATGTGTATGGCACAAATGGCTTATATATGGCATTTGACAGGAAGCGAGGTGGGAGAGAGAGAAGGGGAGGAATCGGGAAAGGTCCATAAACCAAGATTCGAACTTGGGCCTGAAGCGCAACAGCGCTATATGTCGGTGCGCTGCACACAAGGGTATCCTTTATGTCTTGTACCTTTGACTGTGTTAAACATGGTTCCACGTGGATGGGAATATGCATGGAATGATATGCAGATGAGGTTGTGCATGCTGTAAGCTCCATATATGGTGATTTCGGGGAAGAGTCGGGGTGGAGATGCATGACACACAATCAACCCATGACTAGGATTTTATAAAGGAATTTTTGTGTAGGTTCTGGCATACGCATGATTTTATAAATCAGAAAACTTTTGTGCGTATACAAAATCTAGCTTTTGTGTGAATGTACATTTTTAAGATGAAATCTATAGAGAGTTTTATAAATGAGGCCCCTGTCTATAGACAAAGTAAATCAGTAATAGGGTAGTGAAGCCCTAAAACACTTCTCACCCCGATCACTTCATTTCTCTCATTTCTCTCATTTCTCTAAACTTCTGCGTCTGTCTGTACTGTTTTATTTATTAAAGTCATTTCCATAGTCAAAATGACATGACATTGATTTAGATTACCATATGGTCCGTTAAAAGCAACATATTTTGGCTTTTAATGCAAGCTGGCATGTCTCAGTCACTGCAGGAAAGCTGTTACCTCTGATCTGCAGAGGACAGAGAAATTTAAATCATTATGTTGTCCAGTTCAGTGTACATTATGTGGATACAAAGAGTTTAACTGATAGCTACAGGTTATATTTGCAGATTTCTTTATAGTTTACCATAAAACTGCTGAAAACTCTTTGTAAAGATTTGAAATTTAACTAATCACCATTTCATTTGTATTAATTACTGGAGAACAAAAACAAACAAACCAGCCTCCTAATATGACCAAAGGGTCAAGATTGAGGCCTTATTGATGGTACCATAGATGTAATGCTGATTTTATAAAATTTATATAACCATCTTTATTTTTTTAACATAAAATGTAGTTGTACTATTATACAATTACAAAATTATATTTATTCTACACAGTATTTCTTAATCTGTCTGTTCTACATTTGTCACAATATGTAGTCCAACAAACACAAACAGGATAATTTCCTGTAGTGGCGGGAAAATTGGAACAAAAGAAACAGGTGCAGGAACATTAGATATAAACCAAAGCAAAACATACACATGACAACATTCTCTAAAATAATATTCTGATGATTAGTCACTTCACAATGTGCTCAGAACTTTTTATTCTCTTATTCTCTTTGAGACAGGCCCCTTCTTACGCCCCGTGACCAGCTATGTTTGGCATGAGCAATAGAATACATTCTCTCTGCTCTGCTCAGATGTAGATCAACTTCTCCCTCCTTCTCTCCTGCATTTTCTCTGAAAACAGTCTGTCATGTGAACATGGAGCACGACTGACTGTCACTTTGTTCAAGGAAATTACTGCCGTTTTCCATTTGCACTTGTCGTAGTCTGATGCTGCTACCCGAGCATGACTAGTACATTACACTGGGTCTGTGTGAAATGCATTATCATTCTGAAGATTTGATAACCAAAAACTTAAATTTCAGACAATATTAACACATGAGCCACAGTTTTTCTTAATCAATACTATCATTCACATTCCTTTTTGTCTTGTATGAAAAAATATGGAAATAATATGGTAGGCACTACGGCCCAATGAAAAAAAAAAAGGCAGTTCTTGTGTGTCTTGTGACTGATGGTGACACAACAAGTTTGAATAGCTGAAACAGTGTTATTGTTGTGTTATTTATTTATTAATTATATGCATTTTATTATGATTATTATTATTATTATTATTGTTATTTCATTTTTATTTCTATTAATGAAAACAGTTTTAATAGTTTCAGATTTAGTATTAGTTGATATGACAACACTAATGTGAAGAAGCAATAAGTAAATAACAGTGAATACAATTTTCGGAAACGCAGTGTAGGGACCAGTTCTTAGTATTAAATAGTTTTAGCATGCCTATTATCAACATACTGGCTGTTTATTTGTACATATTAAGGATTTATTCCACATGACCATATTCTAATCCTAATCCCTAATCTTACCTAATACCTAAATTTAACAAATTAGGAGTTTATTAAGGGAAAAGTCATAGTTAATGGTTTATTAATAGCAAGAACTGGACCTTAAAATAAAGTGTGACCAAATTTTCTCATTTGGATTATTTGATGATGATGATATATTTGGATATATTGTTGTCCATTCTCAAGTCTAGACTAGACAGACATTTTAGGTCAGCGCTATCAAAATTCACTCCGCTAGACATCCAACATCTTTCTCCTGTGCTGAACAGACTGCCAGACCAAAGAGCGGATTTCAAGCACAGGGTCAGAGCTCAAGTAGCTAGTGTCTGCCAGCACTGGCCGGCCATCCATGTCTGTCTTGCCCCACTGCCCTGATGAATGAAATACCCAAAGAAGAAATGAAAGGAGAGCTAGGGTGAGGGTGAGACTTTGCAGCAAACAAGTATGAACAAGAGGGTTTAATGTGGAGGGCCTGTTCAAATCACCTGTTGACAGTCTTACTGTCTTGCTGTAGGACATCTGCACAAAAACAAAAAACAAAAAACAAAAAAAAAAAAAAAAAACGAACAAACAAAAAAAAACTGTCTGTTGGCACTTAAAGGAATAGCTCATGTAAAATTAAAATTCTGTCATAATACTCATATAATTATCTTTCTATCAAGGAATACAAAATGAGTCCTTGGTGTTCTGTAGTGTTGTAAGCATTCGTTTTCAAAATGGGGTCTGGGCCCCCCTGGATGGCCACAGAGAAGTGAACTTAAGTTACTGTAGGACACTGCCTAAGTGATGCTGAGAAAGATAAATGTTAAACAGAAAATGAGTAAAATTTAATATTACGTTTGGCATACAAATGGAAATGAGATAACATGGCTATTCATATTTAAAACACATTGTAAACATATTTATGTAAGTTCATACTTTAGCAATATTGTCTTTACAGATTCATCACTGGGTTATAATTTATTTTATTATTATTATTATTATTATTTTTAATGTTACCACAAAAAACATGGTTTGTTATCAGAATTTGAATTTAGATCTTTTCTTTCACTGCAGTGTGAACTCATTTAGCCGGAATTTCAGAAGCAAACAGAAAAGAGAAACATCATGTTGAACAATAGATTAACACCACTGCTATTTATTTGTCATCTCTAAATCAGACAGTATTGTAATGCCACGCCAGCAGAGGGAGCCCTCACCCATGGACTGACTGTTACCGCTCCCTCTACTGCTTCTTTGGTTACTTCCTGTTTGGTGGCCATTTAAGGAGGGCCATGCCAAACAGGCCTTGCAAAGTATTGTTTTGCCTGTGTGGACTCTACCAAGTGTTTTCCCTGTTTTCATTTGCCTTGCCTTGCCTTGCCTTGCCTTGCCTTGTTTTGTTATTTCCATGGTTCTTGTTTTATTTCATAGTCATAGTTTTTGCGCTGTTTCATTGCCTTGTTTATTTGTTACTTTTGGACTGTTCTCTTGGATTTTGACCTTTTGCATGTTTTATTGGATTACGCTTTTGTCTTGCCCTGGATGTTATTGTTTGTTGGAGATTGACCTTGCCTGTCTTGACTATGATCTGTATAATAAAACTTGCACTTGGATCTATTTACGCTTCATACGAGTCCCGTTACAAGTATGTCCTTTCCATTCCACTGTATGACATCCCTTAATGTATGATTCTCACAGTTTTGTCCAGATTCACCCCTTCTTTGTTTCCTTCAGTTCAGGGGCATAATCAGTGAATTAATACAGTGCGTACCACACACATAAACTATCACATATCTTCCAGTTACCTGGTATCTAAATCAACCTTTCACCCTGTTTACATTCTATTATTCTTTTTATATTAACTGTGAATAATATAAATAATAAAGAAAGATGAAGGATGTTAGAAAAGAGTAAATGCTGTTTACTGATCTGCTGTAACAGTTTGTGTTCCCATATTTTCCTTTTAACCCTGGCCTCCTGGAAGCTGATTGTGTTGAATTCAACTTACAATTAATTTGTTTTGATTATAAAGTGAGGGGTGGGGGGCAAATTGATTGGCAGGTATTTGCATATACAGTACAGGACAAAATGTCAGCTAGAGATTAGGTGGTGACCCGCATGTGGCAGCTGGCAAAACAAACTGATGAGGGTAATTCATCATATGTTCATCTGTAAGTGCTGCCAGCATGAGTCCACTCACGTTCAGTCATCCTTCATGCCATGGTGAGTTTGGCTGGGACAAACCAAGAAGGAGGTCACACACAGGTTATGCACAAACAAGGAAGTCAGAGGAAAATGACTTCCTTGTCAGAGTCAGAGAAAAATTTAACAACATAATAACAGCCATCTTAAAAAGTTTTGGAATATATCCTAAAAATAATATTTAGTTGATAATATTAAGAAGAGGTTCTGTGTCTATGAGGCTCTGAAAGCATCTCTTTTAATAGCTGGGTAGATACAGGGTCTAACATACATGTTGATTTAGATGATTTAATTAATTTGTTCCTCAAATACATCTTTGAATTATTGAAACTGTTCTTTGTCTGGCATGAAATTGTAGCAGAGGGATGCATAGTTATAACTGTCTCTCTAATATTATCAATCTTGTAAGTAAAGAAAGTTCTGAACTAGCTGAACCAGCTAATGCTTTATTTCTTGTTAATTTAGCCACTCTATCAAATACATGGGGTAGTGTTTGTTTGGTAACACTTCAGTATAGGGAACAATTCTCACTAGTTACTTATCAACTAGTTACTTATTAGCATGCCTATTATTAACACATTGGCTGTTTACCATATTATACATCCCTAATCCTACCCAATACCTGAATTTACCAACTACCTTACTAACTGTTAATAAGCAGCAATTAAAGAGTTTATTGAGGCAAAAGCCATAGATAATGGTTTGTTAATAGTGAGAAAATAAAGTATGACCGTTTTCTTTTAAATGAGTGGAGTAAGCAAACCTTTTTCTAGGTAGAATGACTATCCTTCCATGCGAGGTGAAATGCATCTACTTTTCTTCCAGCTGCACTCCATTTTCTGGGCTGCTCTCTTGAGGATCTTAGTAGTTTATTCACAATTATGATGATATTTGAGATAATGCAAGTTCAAATACCTCTTTAGGTATTTAGTTTAGTTTTTCTCAAACCCAGTGATAGAATTGTCCTTCACAACCTTGTATGGGCATGTTTCTGGTCTCTGAATGGAGGCATGTGTTTAAATCCCACTTCTGACAAAGGTTCTTTTTGAGTGACCAGACCAACATTAGAATCGGAAGTAATGTTGAAATATTAACCCCTGGTTTCACAGACAAGGCTTAACTCTGAGCTGTTTCAACTGAAAGAAACTTGCACTGATTGATCTTGAAATAGGTCAGTGGTGTTGTTTTGTCTCAAGATGCACACCAGTAATGACTTTTATAAGGCATGTTTACGAAAATTACTTTAATGTCCTAATTGAACTATGGCCTAATCCTGGCTTAATCTAAGCCCTGTCTGTGAAACCAGCCCTAAAATTTACAGTTTGCATCCTTTATTTTCCTGTCTGACCAAGTCCAGTGATAGAATTGTCCTTCACAGGCTTGTACATAAGTGTCAGAATGGCCGAGTGGTCTAATGCCACCAGACGCAAGGTATTTCAACACTGAGGTTTCTCAAACGTTGAGGTTTCTGGCCCCTAATGGAGGTTTGGGTTCAAATCCTACTTCTGACAAAAGTTCTTTTTAAGTGACCAGACCAGAATTAGAATTGGAAGTAATGTTGAGATATTAATCCCTGGTTTCACAGACAAGGCTTAAGCCTAGTCCCAGACTAAAATGCAACTCTGAGCTGTTTCAACTGAAAGAAACTTGCACTGATTGATCTTGAAATAGGTCAGTGGCCTTGTTTCTTCTCAAGATGCACACCATTAATGACTTTTATAAGGCATGTTTATGAAAATTACTTTAATGTCCTAATTGAACTATGGCCTAATCCTGGTTTAATGTAATTTTTAGTGATCTCTGATAGACGAAGCTGGACATCATTAGTGCCAATGTGGATAACAGTCTTACTGAACTCACAGCTGCATCCAAAAATTTAGGCAGCAGACTTACCAGGCAAGGACTTTGCTTTCAGCATTTGTGCATGAGATACCTTAACTGATTTCTGAGAAAGCATAATGGTTTAATGATCTACAATAAAATAGAGAGAGGTTTGGTGATAACTAAGCAAATATTTCATTACTACAACACTTATTTCTTGAGAAATAAGTAGAAATTACATCAAAAGATTAAAAAGTTTGTCAAAAACCTACTTTTACACACAAACTGTTTTAACTCTCATGGAATCGAACACACATAATTGATGTGTGAAATAAACACATCAAAAGTCAACCACTGTGCTGTGCAAACACAAAAGAAACTAGAATGATAAATAAAATGATCAATTTGCTAAAAAAGTACATGGATTATGATAACTTAAATGCAAGGGTAAAAAGACAAGACTTTAAGTTAAGTCTTTTTAAGTATTATGCCCTCATAAAAGAGTTCCCCTTCTTTAACTCCTTCCACAGAGATGTTTAATTGAAGAATGGATTTATTTGCGACTATCTCTTCAAATACAAGTGGCACAAAGTAAAACTGAAATAGAAGGAAACATAACGTAAAAAAATGTGCATTAAAGAAATTCAACAGTTTAATTAAGGGATGACGTACTTGGTTACTAACGTAACCTTGGTTCCCTGAGATACAGGAATGAGTACTGCGTATGCTATGGGGAAAACTGCCTTTTCTCCAATGACTGAAGCGTTTTTCAGTCACGCAGTGTAACTACATGGCCATTGGTTCGTACAGTGAATTAAAAACTAACCAATGGCTTGGCAGCGGAGCGGCATGAGCCTATGGTGACGAAGCCTGCCAGAATTTGCCGGGGACATCTGGCTACATAAGCGGGCATTTCACCATAGGATCCTCAGGTTACTTCGACTGAAGCGACGACTGAGTCGTGCAGCTACATAGCATGGCCAGCAACACAGTACTCGTTCCCATATCTCAGGGAACTAAGGTTACATTAGTAACCAAATATGTTCCCTATCGATACTTTACTCGAACTGAGTCTGCTAAGGGGAACCAGTTCAACCCCGCCGTGCTGAGGAGCGACTAATAACTGATCTCACCCTAAGCACCAGAGGGGCTCAAAGGGACCGAGTATTTTGCAGAGAAACCCACAGAAACAACAGAGGCAAACACACAGAGGTCATCCCAGCCTAAGTAATGGACACCGCTATGGACACACCACAAGACCAAGCCCAGGATAAGGTGATGCCTCTAGTCGAGTGGGGTCTTACTCCCATGGGGCATTTTAGGCCCAAGGAGGAGTATGCCAGCATGGTAGCATCAACTATCCATTTGGACAGTCTCTGCTTTATGACTGGAAGCCCTTTGGTGGGGCCACTGAAGCATAAAAACATCTGTTCCAACTGTCTGAATGGAGCGGAATGCTATAACTCCTCACCACCCTGACAGGGCAGAGAAGATTAAATTCTTGGTCTTGCTCCAGGAGAGTGCGCCAAGAGAGTTATTTCCTGAGCTCTGAACGGAGTCGAGAACACCTGAGGTACATAGCCCTGCCTTGGTTTCAGGACAACTTTAGAAACATTGGGCCCGAACTCGAGGCAGGCAGGGCTCACAAAGAGTGCCTGCAGGTACCCCATACGTTTTACCGATGCTAAGGCAAGTAGCAAAGCGGTTTTCAACATCAGAGGGCGAAGGTCAATGGACTGTAGTGGCTCAAAGGGAGGGCTCTTCAGTGCCCTCAACATTGTGGGCAGATCACATGAAGGGACGGTGATGGGGTGAGGCGGGTTAAGCCTCCTAGAACCCTTCAAAAAAGAACAACTTGGTTGTTCCTGCCCACGGACTGGCCAGCTATAGGAGAATGAGAGGTTGCTATGGCTGCTACATAGACCTTGAGCGTGGAAGTGGAACAAGTCTTATCCAACAGCTCTTGCAGGAAAGACAATATCAGAGATATGTCACAGGTAATTGGGTCTGCACCGCAGGCTGCACACCAGGCTGAGAAGACAGACCATTTAAGGTCATAGAGCCGTCTCGTGGACGGTGCTTCAGCCAGATAGACTGTATTCAGGATGCACTCGGGGAGGTTTGCAGGCTCCTATTGAGAGGCTACAGGTGCAGAGCTCACAGCTCGGGTTGGGGGTGCAATATTGTTCTGTTTGCCTGAGAGAGGAGGTTCCGTCTCAGGAGAATGGGCCATGGAGCTGCTGAGAGCAGCCGAGACCGAACCAGTGCTGGTTCCTCCAGAGCGGGGCCACTAACAGAACCTTGTGTCACTGATCCCTGATTTGCCTGATAACCTGTGGGATCAGGGCGACCGGCGAAAGCATAAAGGAGGAAGTTGGGCCAATCGTGGGCCAATGCATCCTTGTCCGTGGAAAAATCAGTTGAGCAATGTGAGTTGTCTTCTGAGGTGAAGAGGTCATCCTCTACCTTGCCAGAGATCCCCCAAATTCTCTGAATCATCTGAGGGTGGAGCATCCACTCTTCTGAGGGGACTTAGCATGTCTGCTCCTTGGTTCAGCCTACCCGGCACATGTGTTGATCTCAGTGAATGCAAATTGAGCTGAGCCCATTCCAAGAGGCACTCTGCTACTCGAGGAGAGACCGCTGCCAGGCTCTTCTATGGTGGCGAGCTGCAGGCTGAGCTTCTTCCAGGCTCTTGGTTACAGGCTCTTGGTTACAGAGTCAGCGAAGAAATTATCCTCTTTGTTGAAGGAGAAGAAATCTGAGGATCCTGAGATTCTGGCTGGCTCTGGCGGGCTCTGGCAGGCTTTGTCGACATAGGCTCATGCGGCTCCGCTGCCGAGCCATTGGTTTGGTTTTGTTAATTCACTGCACAAACCAATGGCCGTGCAGTTACACTGCGTGATTGAAAAAGGCTTCAGTCATCAGAGAAAAAGGAGTTTTCCCCATAGCGTCTTAGCAGATGCAGTACGAGTGAAGTATCTATAGGGAACTGCATATACTTTACACAATAATAATGAAGATGTATATAACACCGTACTCAAAATAATCTCTCTAAACATAAAATTTATCATGAGTAACGTCACAAATACCAAACATAAGATGGATATAAAGTACAGACAGAGCTTCTATATACGATTGCAAGGATGATGAATAAATGGATGATAGCTGCATTAACCAGTACAGCAAGATGGCTGCTATTAAGGTCAAAAATTACTCACTTTGACAATGTCAAAACATCAAAGGAATAGCACCACCTAGTAGATCAAAAGGTAAACTACACTGGAAACAGTATATTAAGTTTAAGATTAGTCTTAAGACATTTCTAGGGGGACACAGGGAACTGGAGTTGCTGGAGACTGCTGTGCCCTGAAGCATCAAAGGAGGCAGGATTAACCGGCCTCCTGAGGGCACTAAGGAGAGGTGGCACCGTATAATGAGCTGAAACCGCTCTTCCCCAGAGGGGCTTGCCCACAGAAGTCTGACACCACTGGAATCAGGGCTTCCTACTGCACCGAAATAAAGAGTTGGCACACTGCAGGGACCTAAGATCTGGGTCTGTTTTGTAGGCTTTATCCACCAAAGCCACTCGGTAGGTCTTCAGGGACTATGCTGAATAAGGGAACACATAGCTCGCAAGTGTCTGCCCCACCTTAGGCATTTACCCCACAACTCTGCTCATTTAGCCCCCTCACATTAGAACAGTTTGCAACATAAGAGCTGAAGAGCCAAACTGAAAATGGTTTATGGAGTGTGCTTTCACTCTGGACGTAAGGCTGAACATTATAATAATATATGCAATTAAGAAGAATCATGAATAATGCCTTGCAAGCACATTAATACGTTTGCATGTGGTTGTAGGAAAGAAAAAGATCTCCCGTTTGCTCAAAGTTTGCCCCCAGCATTATTTAGTTGCAGACTCATAATGTACGCATTGCCTCGGTAATGTGAGGTTCGAGGCACTCTGTTCTGTGTCGATTCTATGTTTCTTGAGAATAAACGGCAACGGGAGCAGAGCTAAACATTCCCAATGTGCACACTTGTATACACTGAAACATTTTATAAATGAACACAGCCAGTTGCCTCAGGAGTTGACTGTGCAAACAAACCACACAAAAATTGTGTGTATGCCCACCCATGATGTAGCCTTGGCAGGGAGAAACATGTGATTTAAATGACAGTCTGCTCATATGCAAGGGACTTAGGTGGCGAGTCCTCAATCTCTTTTGTATCAATGCTGACAACATCGGCCCCTTCAGAGGAAGATAGCTGCAGCATTGAGCTCTCACTCAGAGGGGGAAGAGACCGCAGAACAGACTTCCAAACCCAGGAGAGAGCGCTAGATTCAGGGCTCAAAGCGGAGAAAAGGCGAGGCCTGTCTCCAACCCCTCCGCTAGGTTCAAATGCAATCTGCAATCCCTAGTTTCTGTTAGCAACAACAGGACCGGAATCGCAAGCACCACAAACATGGAGACACTCCCCGAAGTGTGCCCAGCAGGAGTGGAGCTTTCTCCCGGTAAACCTTCCAGCAAAGCTGCCTGGACCACAGAGTGTGGGCTATCTACTTATGACCCTAGCAGCGGAGATAGCACTGTCCGGGAAAGGCTCAGGAAGACCGCTACTATGAAGGGGAGCAATCCCCAAGCTAGCACATAGGTATGCTCAGATAGATATGTACCTAGGAAGGCTACCAGAAGAGGACCGCAGAGGCTATCCAGGCCACAAAGAGTGGGCTGTCTACTTGATCCCCATGACCACAGCCACCGCTCTGCCTCAGCAGAAGTGGGACCTGAACCGTGGGGAATGACAATGCGGAGAGTCAGCTCCCTCAGGAGCAAACTCTACACACTTCGCCCCCAAACACACACAGCCTCAGATGTTGTTATAATCGCCCCTAGATTAGACATATCTCTCTAAAATAAACTGGCACAAAAACAGATGGAATCCTGGCTACACTTTTCTAACTTTGTGTTTGGACTATGCAAATAAATTCCATAGGACAACCACGTGTCCCCCCACTCTGATGAAAACGGAAATGGAGAAGTGCCAAATTGCAATCTCCTCCTCACTGGAAAGGGATAAAGGTACCCTTCCAAAAGACACTCCTTGTTCTGAGTCTGTCAAGGAAAGGACTGTAACAGAACAACAACGTTCTGAGTCTAAGTCTTGTAAAAGAAGGGACACTAACAGAACAACCTTCGTTCTGAGTTTCCGGCACGTCCAGGAGACGCTAACAGATTAACTCCTTCTGAGTCTTTCATCCAGAGAGACTAACAGATACCCGTAAGGGTATCTGTAAAGTGTCTATTGCTTGCATCTAAAAACCATCTGCAGCATTACCGGGTTGTTGTTCACCAGTGTAGTGGGCCCGTAAGGTAAGAGGCAATAACAGCTACACCATACTGAGTCTGCGACCCGCAAGGGTGAGACAACAACAGATACCAAGTCCGAGTCTCCAGCTTTTGAGGCAGCAACAGATACATTCATGTTCTAAGTATCCAGCTTGCGAGGAAAGAGACAATCTACGTTTATAGTCTTCGTCCAGCGAGACAACAACAGATGCACCATCCTGAGTCTCCATCCTAGGGAGACAAAGCAGACTGTTCTGAGTCTCTAGCCCAGAGAGGCAGAAGACACACAGACATTTGCAATGAGGTTAAGCTCCGGTGAGCAGACCTTCACTTCAGGTACTTTTGCTTGCGTGTTCCAAACTAAGGACCTTCAGCACCTACTCCAGGGCCACATTTGCGTGTTCCAGATCTTAGGAACCTTTGGTGCTCCAGGAGATCAGCATCCTACAGCGCTTCATGTTCAAGGCTGTCGAAATGTATTCCTGCTCCTTCCCCAACTGTACAGCTACCAGCGCAACCAGTGGAAGAAGTCGCCACATTTTTCTGGTGTGGTTTCCATTTGATCTGATGCTAGTACTGCACTCCAACGTTTTCTGTTGTTTAGTGATGGCCTCCAGTAGGATTTTTTAAAAATAAGAACACGTATTTTGCATCATTTCATTTACACTGTATGGGTACAAATCAGAAACATACCTGTGTCTGCTGACGGCTATGATTTCTCTTGCTTGGAGCCCTGCATCAGATAGTTTTTGAATTGCAGTGGCCCTGATGCTATGGTTTGTGTAAGATGATCGCATCCCAGCTTCTTTGCACATTCTTGGGAGCATTTGTGACCACTGATTAATGCCCAAAGGAACAGTGCTAGTTTTTCGTTTCCTCATTAAATGTCAATGTGAAATATTTTGTACCATTTTTTCTACTTTCTTTAGTTCAAACGAGTCTGGCATAAGTTGTCGATTGCTCTCCTTTCCTCTTCTTGCAAAGTGTAACTGCATGTCATACCACACCTTGTTTAATAAACCTTAAGGGTCAAGTGCAGCAGACTGTTTCAGTATTTGCTGGTCTTCAGATGAAATCTGAGGGTAGTGTAATGTTCTGTCTGTACCAGATCGTCGGATCTGTTTGACAACTCCTTTAAAAACGTTGTTGCCGGATGTAAACTTAGAGTCTTGCATTAAATTCCATGCACAGCTAAGAGTAGGTTCATTAATGTGGCAATTCAGCACCGATCGAAGACTCAAGTAACTGCTGATACCATGCAGTTCTGCTGATACACTGTAAAAACTCCAACTTGCAAATTGTTCACTCAGTTTAAAAATGTAAGTCAAGTGGACACATTTTTAAGCAGAATGTTGAGTTTACACATAAAAACAAGTTAACTCAATGTTTACTATATTTTTCTCAATGAACACAAATAAGAAAGTTGAGCAAACTCAGTATTTTTATTTCTTCATTTGAGCGGTCAACTTGACATTATTGCGCATGCGCAAAGTGCCGTTGCTGAACTATACAAGGAGTTTACAGCTTCAAACATAAACAACGATGGCAAAGGGAGTGGATGTCTTCTTTTAAGGTAAGTTCTTTCTGCCCAGATTTAATATAGAAAGTAAGCCAAATAAACTACACAGTTAGGTTTGTAAATGTTCTTTAAAGAAAGAATAAACATTGTTGAATGAAGTCTGGCGGCTAACTAGTTAGCTAGCTTTGTTTTTCCAAGCACGATCAGCTAACGTTAGCATTTGCAAGGTATGTATACAGATATATTTTTATAGTAACAGTTCAAATGTCGATTAAACGAGTATATAATTAACCAGATAGAGGTTAATTATGTGTTGTATTTCGTTGTGCTAGGCGATATAACTTACTAGTTTATCTGGCACACAGTTGTTGTTGTTGTTGTTGTTTTGTTTTTTTTTTTTTGTTTTTTTTGTGAATCCGCGATACTGGTGCATATATGTGAAAGTGCAAGACGTGTAAGATGATAAACGTGTTTATTGACACACAACCGAAGCGTGCAGAAAATATGCGATCACAGATTCATCTCTCTGTAGCAGCTTAGTTCGCTTAAATTGTCAAATACACATAAAGTTATGTCAAAATGTGTTTATTTACATAAACAATCACTTGTAAGTCTGAAATGAGAGTCAACGTCTGAGATAAAATCGCCTGTGTGTCAGTAAATTTGATCCGTGCATTAACGTTAGCCTCATAAACCTGCTGATATTTGTTCCGTTAATGTTACAAAAAATAAATAAATAAATAAATAAATAAATAAATAAAAAGACGACACTCACTCCTCTTGACTGAACAAATTTAGCAGCTTCAATAAGAGTCAGTTTATTCCATACAGTGAAGATATGCAGTATTTGTTTATACATGTATTTTTTGTATTATTTCTGACTTATTTCTGTACTGGTAAAAACTAGTCCTTATCCAGAATTGTATTATTATTATTTTTGTTATGTTTTAAACATTTAATGTCAATATTTAGTAGGAAATATATATATATATATATATATATATATATATATAATATTTTTTTTTTTTACTGCAGGACACAAAGCCAGAGGATGTCCACACCAAGGGTATGAAGATGAGCATCTTAACTATTACTGGAAGATGATGTTGTCATCCACTCAAACCTAAAGGTGCCTAGGATGGTAGTACTAGAGACGCAGATTGTGTTGGAATATATACATGGCCTTACCACTGCTGTTGCTGTCCTCTTTGGCTTAATTTAGATCATCCAAAAAAATTAAAATTCTGTCATCATTTACTCACAGCCATGTCGATCCAAACCCATAAGACATTTGTTCATCTTTAATACACAAATGAAGATATTTTTAATGAAACCTGAGATATTTCTGTCCATTCACTGAAAAACTATTCACCTAAAATTCTGATGCTTCAAAATGTTCATAAAGAGATTGTAAAACAAATACAGAAGAATGGAATGGTTTAAACAAAGTCTTCTGAAGACACGTGATCACATTACACATCACGCATTTCACACTAAATGCTGCTCCATCTCTGCAAGTGCTGTGAGTTTGAGCCTTATATAACATGTATTAAAAAAAAAACCCAGAAATTGTATTATATTTTAGTTTCTATACAGTGATAGTCAATTAGTCACTGCATTATAAGTACACTCTAAAAAGATGGTTCTTTAAAGGTCTATTTAGAACCGAGTTTAGTTTTTTTTATTCCTGGCTTTAAAAAAAAAAAAAAAAAAATTGTAACTGTCAAAACACCTCATTACTCATTTTCTGGACATCAACTATCCAGCTACACAGACTATCAACACAGTTTCAACAGGTGAAGTTCTTTCTTACAATGTCTATAAAATGTTAACTTTCATATTGTAACTTGTTTCCCATTGCCAATAATGTCTTTTTCTTTTTTTTAGGTTCTTTTTTGTGTGACCAGCTCTGTTCGGTTAAGGATACTCTCTTCTCCACTAAGTAATAGAGGTAATGAGTTTATTCATTGTTAGATTTTTCTTAAAATTATTACTTGAGTCTATGCTTAAGTGTTAAAGCTATATAAAACTATCCTAAGAACCCACTTTAAATCACTTTTTCTTTTTTTAATATTTTGAAGGGCATACTGCTTATATGGCAATTTTTGCTTATGGCCTTCATAAGCATAATTGTTTTTACATAAACACATGGACACTCTTTAACTGTAAACTCAACTGTGTATTTCAGATGCATCATATTCACAACCTCATCATCTGCAAAGAAACTGCCACTCAATCACACCACATTGATGGGCTTAAAGGCATCACAGAGGATCCTGAAGATACATTATTCCTGGAAATTTTGTCATTTATTTTCTATTTCTATTTTTACTTTCTGATGTATTTTTTTCATGTTCATTGTCAACTGTCATTTATTATTTGTATTTAGCCAATAACTGTTTTTAGAGCATTTTCATTTTTGCTTCAAGTTCATGTCAATTAAAAAAAATAAAAGTACCTAACTGAAACTACATGCTGTTTTGTTTAGTTTTTGTGTGAGTGTGTAAAACCCTAATACAGGCTAAAATACATTATAGGAAAAACAAAAATGTTAATAGATAATATATGTAAATAATATTAATAAGTAAAACTAGTATCAAAGTTATAAATATACTAATATTAATGAAAATAAACTATTTTCAAATGTACTATTTTCTAAATCCTATTTCATGCATCCCTACAATTGCGTCTCTTCAGGAGACTTAAACTGCTCAATTCATATTAACTTATATATTTATTTCATTATTTATGATCTCTTTATGAACGCTTTGAAGTTTTGGGTGAACAGCCTTTCAATACAGAAGTCTCTCAAATTTCATTAAAATATTTTAATTTGTGTTGAGTGTGAACAACGGTTTAGAACAACATGGGAGTGAGTAAATGATAAATTTTCAGAATAATTTTGGTTGAATTATTCCTTTAAGTGTTGTGTTAATAGTTGAAATATTTTGCTTCTTGATCCAGTGTGTTTGTTGCATTATGGATGTGCCAAAATAATAGATAGAGCAAGATGAACGTTTAAAATGACGGTAAAGTTTAGCTTCCTTTAAATTATATAAAAGTTTTTTTGTGACTTTTGATTTAAAACTTTACTTAAGGCTGCAGAATTTTAATATTTTTAATGTTACATTTTTCTGGCACTTAAAAAAATAATTTTTAAATGTGTGTTTTTTGTTTAAGAGTGTTTTTATTGTAAATAGTCACATCCTAGTTACATCATAGTTTGAGTGGAGAAAAGCTAAATTGGGTTCATTTTGTAGAATGCCAATAAATACTTTCTGTAATGATGACAAAATCTTGTTTTTGTTATATTTACAGTATTGTTCATACTGCATGCATTTGTATTCTTAAAGTATGTGGAGGAGCATACAATGTGGCTTAGAGTCTGGATGTAAGATTTAAAGTTATACATTTAAATAGTAAAAAAAAGGCAGTTGATTTGGCTTAAAATACTAAAGCAACCGGCTGCAAAGCTTTTTTTGAGGTTACTGAACTTCAAGCAAAAAATTACTGGCACAACTTAGTTCTTGAAGTTCAGTAAACTCAAAAAAGCTTTGCAGCTGGTTACCTTAATATTTTAAGTTGAGTCAACTTAACAATTTAAGTTAATCTGCTGCAAAGCATTTTTGAGTTTACTGAACTTCAAGAAATAAGTTGTGCCAACTCTGACTGGTAGTTCACTCAACTTCACTGAAGTTCACTGAACTTTTATATATGAGTTGGCACAACTTCCCTCCTTTAAAGTTGAGTAAACTCAAAATTGCTGTGCAGCAGATTAACTTAATTTTTTAAGTTAACTCAACTTTTTATTTTTTACAGTGTACCATACACTTGGTGTATGGTACTAATGGAGCCATAGAAATTTGCGATTTCTCAATCTGTTTGAGGTCGATATTGAGCTGTTTTTCGGATAACCATAATTTAAAACAGTTCACAGCCCACAATATTTGCCGCACATGTTGTTTTTTCCCCCCTAAATTTTCTAAATCTGCATATTAATGGCTGCACTTCTTGCTGTTTGGCTTGTTAGTTCAGATTCCCCTGCATCTTCATCGTCTGTTGAGCTTATAGTTAATATCAAATGAAATGTTCATAAAAAAATGTGTCCTTTGCCATGTTTGTTTCTTAGATTAGCTAACATACTCTACGATTAGTTCAGTGAATAATAAAAAAAAACAAACATAGACTGGGCTAGAACAAGCGGATGCATGTCATCACCAGCCTTTGGACTGATTCAAGAGGCATTTTATGCTTTGACCAATTAACTGCCTCAACACCCTGCGACTGAGAAAGGCGTTCCTGTTGGCGCGTTATCCAGACTCCATTGCTCCATTAGACCAGCCAAGTATAAACAACAGAACAAACAGTAACAGCTGGAATCGTGGGTCTGTCTCTAAAAAAAGACCCTTTGTTAAATGAGCGGAAACTGATCACTACCATTAACACTTTGATGACATTACTTTTCAAAGGAGTGTTACAGTGGCACAGGGGTGATTTTCTTTAATACAAAAGCAACACATTCATATTCCAAAGGCATAAAAAACTGAAGCCTCACTCTTTACTAGACACATTATTAGGTCTTTTTTTATATACATATCTCCATGTTTTATTGTAAAGTAAAATTGATTAAGCATTTTAGTCTTTGTGTGCATCTGTAAAATTGGCCCTGGTATAAGCAAAATCAAAGAATGTCAAGTCAAGTCACCTTTATTTATAAGGAGCTTTTAACAATACAGATTGTGTTAAAGCAGCTTTACAGTATTAAATAGGAAAATAATGTGAAAACGACAACAATAAACACTCAATTCACTGTTGAAAAATCCAGCATATGCTGGTTAGGCAGGGTAAAACTACTATTAAACTCACTTATCCATTAAGCACTCTTCCATTTTTGAGCTCAGATTATAAAAAGTAAAAAAAAAAAAAGGTATTATCCTACTTGATGTCTTAACCAATTTATGTCATTGTTACTACATACCTCCTGTAATTTCAATTCAATCAGACCATTGCACACCAAGACATGGGTTTCCATGTGTTCACACTGTCTGGCGGCCATTTTGAAAGCTGTCTAACAACTTTAACCAAAAGAGGAGCCTCTTAAATGTGCATTTTTTAGATGCCTTTATTTTGGATAAGTTTCACTACTTACTGTAAAATTAAGAGATTAATGTTTAGACTTTTGCATATTATGACCTGGATCTTGGATGTGGGAAAAAAATTACAGTTAGATCCAAAAGGTAGTTTTAGCAATAGGGGTGCGCAGGGCACAAACTAATGTGGTGTTTACGCTGTAATTTCCGGTGTTTACTAGTTGCCATAGCAACACTATACAGATAAAAAAGTGTGCCAAAATTCAAAAGCCTTTTGAAGATATCGCTGAATATTTATTTTACCATAGTAAATGTAAATTTTTGGCTGAAGTAATCTCAGTTTTTAGTATTTATTTAAAATGAGACAAATCTGCTATTATTTTAATCTCCAATCGGTTATTTATCAGTTCAGATAGTTTATTAATGCTTGGCAAGCCAGCAGAAGACACTAACCAGTTTTAAAGTTTTAAGTCGTGCTGATGAGGAACATTGTAACACTGCATTACAATCTGCCCCACAGTTACAAAGTGCTCCCCTACAGCGCAGATGCCACAAAACACAGTTTTAAAACACAGCCAGTTAGTTGACTGGCTATATATGATTGTGTGCTACACAAATATATAACTTAACATGCATTGCTGGCTTGTATTTTTAAATCCATAATATTATAAATTTACAGTTTATTGATGGTTTGTGGTTTTACACTGCTGGTATTTTTGGACTTTTATTTTAAAGTGAGCTTAAAGGATGCACTACTATGAAAATCATACAGTTTCAGTGTGACATCAATAAGAAAAAAAGTATAGTTTAATAGATATTGTTAATAGTAGCTGTTCATATTAAAATATGTATGAACTTAATACATGACCTAGATTATTTATTTTGCAAATCTTGTCATTTTAATAAATATTACATGACATCTATTAAGAACTTTTGCTGCTCCAGTTAAGCTCAGTGTGCTCTCTTTAAGCTCTTTCACATTGAACGTCAAGTCAAGTCTAGTCACCTTTGTTTATATAGTGCTTTTAATAATACAGTTTGTGTCAAAGCAGCTTTACAGTTTTAAATAGGAAATAGTGTGTCAATAATGCAAAAGGACAACAGTAAACACTCAATTTTCAGTTTAAGGCAGTTCAGTTCAAATAGTATATGATATTGCCGGAAATTAAGTGTCCCCAACTAAGCAAGCCAGAGGTGACAGCGGCAAGGAACCAAAATTCTATCGGTGACAGAAATGGAACAAAAAACCCTGGGAGAAACCAGGCTCAGTTGGGGGGCCAGTTCTCCTCTGGCCAGACGAACCAGCGGTTTGTTCCATGTTGCAGAAAAATCAGACTGTGCAGAACAAGACTGTTCTGCACATCAGACTGCATTGGCACAAGACCACAGGAACTAGATGAGTGAGTGAGAACTATGTTCTTTGGTTTTACTTCTTGTGATGGACAATTAAGGGAAATTTGGCCTTTGTGTTTCTCATATTTATAATCCTGTGCAACAGGAAGTCATGGCTGGACAATTTAATGTTCCTAGTCACCCTGGTGTGCTAAAAAATGTAAATATGAGTGGAAATATACTTCAGAGATATTTTACTAGGGGTGCCAATAATTGTGGCCAACGTGAACTGGAGAAAAATATTTATTTCATAATGAGATTTTCTCCTCACTTTCCATTGTGTTACTTCAATGAACACCTTTAAGACTTTATCTGCAGCGAGCACCAACTCAGATAGAAAATCAGCAAATACTTTAATAAAGTCTGTATGGTGCCCTGATGGCCTGTATACAGTAACAAATACACACGTCACAGGGGATTTATCATTAACACTTGTATATCTGGATAATGTAATATGAAGCATCATTACTTCAAATGAGAAATACTGAAGATATTGCTATAAATTGTAGAAACACCTCCCCCTTTACGTGTATGTAAATACTTCATATACAAACTTTAAATATTAACTGATGATTATCACTTTAATTTATTTTTTATAAAATGATAATAATAATTCATTTTCACAGCCTTAAGGTCACAACATCTAGACTTAACTATAGTTTATGCCCAGAGATGAAAAGGCATGTCCTCCATTCAAAGAAGGAGCCATCAGAAACCTGTCATATCTGTCCAAGAAAAACACGACTAAAAGCTGGAATACACCACATGACAGATTTTTAAACACCAGGCATACACTTACTAACCTAAATAGTCAATAGTCACAAAGGAAAATGGTCACAAAGGAAAACTAGCCATCATACACTAAACAATTGAGGATCACACACTAGCAGACTTTAAAAAATCATTCCAGTCAAAACAAAAATCATTCCAGTCAAACACAGAAATGTGCTCATTGTTGATAGGAGACACATGACAAATGAAAACAATGTATGCTCTAAAATCAGCTGTTAAAATCAACATGTTTGATCTCCTCCAGCTGGATGGAATCAAAGTCTGAAGCTAAAAACTATAATGTAACACTATAGATAAGTTGACATCCATTAATAAGAGGCTTCATAATGAGGCTAGTTTCTGTGTTCATCCCCATAAATGATTTTTTTTTTTTTTTTTTTTTTTTTTAGTGTTCTGAATTTTGTGACTTTTTGAAATAGTTGTTTAAAATAAACAATAAAGTTTAATAAAACATAATGTGAGCTTACTATAAACAGGGGTGTGCTTAGAGAGTACAAAAATGTACCCATTAAGCACAGCCAGACTTTTTGCATTTAATGATGTACATCTTAACTAAAATGCTTCTGTCATTTAAAATAAATTGAAATACATTTGTGTGAGAGATTAATATTTTATTTGAACATAACTTCTTGTACTGATTGGGGTTGGGGTTGGGGTTGGGGGGGCAAGGGGGGGCAGTTGCCCCCCCAGATGGTTAGTCCCCGTTGTCAGCCACACTGCAATTGGAGCGGTTTGCCATGCCGGCCCGGTTGTACGGAGGTACTAGACGATGCTAAATGCCCTCAAACGAAAGCAAAAGCGACTGAAGATGTGTCAAAATAGCCAGACTCATTGTGTAGTTTAGAGAGCTTCATTGATTATAACAGCACTTGTGAGATCGCGATGAACTGAGATGAGTGACGCTTTTATACGTGATAATAAAGTGAGCGCACTTTCTAGGCTATAATCCGTTCAGAATTTGTATGAAACGTTCGTTTTATATGGTGCAATGTTTCGGGATGACATCTGCATATTTATGCTGGATTCGTTCTTCGCCCGGCCCTTGTCCGACAGCTTATCAGAATTCTCGGCACGAGTCCGACCCGAGCCCTCTTCTCCCAAAACAGCTTATACTACTGTTTCAGCTATTAAAATAGTCCAGTTTTGTATGCAATGGCAAAGTGATTATATTTCGTTTTTTTATCAAGTTAATTTAAACGTTTTGAAGCATTTTTAATTTTGTTCGTTAAATATAAGTTTTTGTTTTTTAAAGTAACGACAAAGCGGCCAGCGGAAGACTGATCATAGTCTGTTTGATCAATTTTGCCTTCTGAAATCATCACGGCTTGCCTAAAATAAAATATCTATAGATATAAAACAGTTCAAGTATAAATCAATGTTAGTTTAAACGTTAAACCTAGATAAATGTGTGCTATTTGGCGCATATCCAATCATTTGTGTGGAAGCTAAAACCGCTTTGCAGAACATGGAGGCGCCAGCGCGATCACTTGCATTTTTTTTTCAGTGGCAACCATTTTAAATATTCCGCCATTTTTGCTAATAAAAGTAAGAATAATACATCATTCCAAACTGTAAAGGGTCTATTTTTATTTGTGTGCACTCACAATATAATCAAAACGTTGCAAATGGTGCTTCTAACATAAAGAAAACGTCTCAGGTTACGTATGTAACCCCGGTTCCCCGAAGGGAACGAGACGCGTCGAAACGCTTTGGGAACGCCTTCAGCGTGACCGCGCTCTGAATCACGTGTGCAATCAGACCAATGGAAGAACGAAACGTCATAGGCGGGTGACGTCACTGACCAGGAAGCATAAAAGCACGTGCGCCAGAACGAGCGTCAGCTTCCAGGAGAGAAGCAGCGCTCGCAGGGACCCAGGAGGATGGCTACGAGACGCGGCGTCTCGTTCCCTTCGGGGAGCCGGGGTTACATACGTAACCTGAGACGTTCCCCTTCAGGAACTCGAGCCGCGTCGAAACGCTTTGGAAACAAGATGCCCACGCCGCCAGACCCCAGTCCCTGCCTAGGATGTGCTAGGAGCAAGGACAGAGGAACCAGGCGAGACCCGCAGGTCAAGTTCATAAAACCTTACAAAGGTCAAAGGTGTGGACCAACCCGCAGCGTTGCAAATATCTTGCAGGGGAACCCCAGCAAGAAAAGCTTTAGAGGCAGCCATGCTCCGGGTAGAGTGAGCTCTGACCCCTAGAGGAGGAGGGAGGTCAGAGGCCACATACACAGAGCAAATAGCGTCCACTATCCAGCGACTTATCGTTTGCTTGGAAGCAGGGAGGCCCCTCTTAGGGG